>NC_084971.1:18295985-18470985 GCF_963691925.1 Scomber scombrus
AGAGAAGAGAGAGAGAGAGAGAGAAGAGAGAGAGAGAGAGAGAGAGAGAGAGAGAGTGCTTGTTTTGGGAAACTGAAAGGATACGGCTGTGTTCAGAACAACATAAGGATTGCATGAAAAAACACAACTCTCTCATTGATTGCAGCTCAGATGGCTCCAACTAGAAACACATGGTCATTTGGTTAAAAAAAAAAAGAAAGAAAAGAAAAAAGAAAAGTTCAACTTGGATACACTTTAGTTACAATATGAAACCATTTGCAATGTAATTAAATAGCTAATTCGTGGTAGATTATTTTGTAACATAAAAGCCATATTTCTACTGTTTACCTTGCAATCATCGAGATGGTGTTAAAATTAATGTTGTCATTACTGACTAATATTCCCATATGGATCTATTTCTCAAACTGGACTTCATGAATCATGTTTCATCATCTCACTGGTACTCCCACCCTTGCAGCCACTTGTGTTTTTGTATTGTCGGTCTGTACTTCCAGTAAGTGTTTGATTTGAATATGAGAGAAGAATAAGTCCTACATCTTAATTAAAACCTAAATTTGCTATAACTGCTGGATATTAGTAAAGCTCCCTACAGTCCAGGAGTGCATGTTTTGACTCATTTTATATGTATTAAAAGGCATTTCCATCATTACCTCTATTGTCTGAAATCTGCATGAAACATGAACAGGATTTTTTTTTTAAATGTCAATAAGCCGTTCTGTAATTTTTGTTTGTATTTTATGTTCTCCTATATAAAACTTAAAAACGTTGTGCTTAAAAATAAAGTTAAAAAAAAAAAAAAAAATGTCAATAAGCCAAGAGTTAAGTGCACCAAAACGACATATGCTATGATTTTTCCAGGATTAAAAAAACATGAAGCCTATTGATAACCTATTGTTTATTGCATTCTGCTTTCATTTCCAGTCTCTATGTACAACACCAATAAAAAGGTACACAAGCTAAATGTTAATTATGGAAAAGAACTACACACGTACTTATTTGGCATTTTGCCTCATTAATAGCTATTGAACTATTGTTGTCATTCTCTCACCCACTCACACCGTCACTTTCACACAGCAGGTTGGTCTACTGACTCAGATTTGGGAAGGTAATGGTTTGGTCCAAAACTCACATCAATAACAGATGAGCCCTAATCGGCCCTCTGACACACACACACACACACACACACACACACACACACACACACACACACACACACACACACACACACACACACACACACACACACACACACACACACACACAAACACACAGCCTGGCTAGCACCATTTGCATAATAGTATTTCCCGTTTTCTCCATTCCCCAAATAGCTCCCAATTTCTCCATTTCTGTCTCTCTCCCTCTCTCTCTCCACATTGTCTTGTGTATTCCTGATGGAAAAAGGCTTGACTATAAACAAACACAATTCCCTCAGAGGCCCACAAACTGAGACAGGGATTGAGGGGAAGGAATTCATCTGCGCTGCTGAGCATGGCTATATTGGGGAGGATATTCATTTCCAGACAAGCCTGATAGACTTCAACTCTGGGGGGAGGGG
This sequence comes from Scomber scombrus, assembly GCF_963691925.1. Taxonomy (NCBI): domain Eukaryota; kingdom Metazoa; phylum Chordata; class Actinopteri; order Scombriformes; family Scombridae; genus Scomber; species Scomber scombrus. The sequence continues at coordinate 18,297,541 of NC_084971.1, forward strand.
AGGGGGGCTCCTACTGACCAAAGCCTCATATTCCTCTGTCCTTACACCTAAAAAAAACACATTAGTGAGCCATAATCCGTCATTACAATTAACATGGGCACTGAAAAGTCAATCCCACATACACCACCCATACACTCACTAGAGCACCAAATGTGTATTAATCAGCCAGTGTACCCAGCTGTTTTTTTTTTGTTTTTTTGTTTTTTTATGGTGGTGGTGGTGGGGGGGTTCATGCATTCATCATAGGGACAGGGAGAGATGACAGTTGAAGGGTGAGCGAGATAGTGGCTGACATGCAACAAAGGTCTGCAGCCAGATTTGAACAGCAGACGTTGGGTTACATGGCATGCATCTTAACCAGTAGGCTACTGGAGCGTGCTGCCATATTTGTGACGCATTTTTTACATACACAATGGGAACAAATAGGCTCCAGGGTGACTGCTGCGGACAGACAGGAAAGTCAAATGTCAAAATGTGCTGATAAACATATTAAGACATTGTAAGTCTTTTTAGATGTTTTGAAAATAAGGAAAACAGACTAAATCCAGCTTTATCCTTGAATTATTTTACTGTCATCACATTGATGATACACTGAGAAGTGAAGGGTGTAACAATCTGTTTATAAGGAGCACTAGTTTGTATTATGAGTCTGTCAGCCTATTTTTACCCATTTAACTATCTCCATCCTTGAGAAGGGATCAACTTTGACCTCTGCTTCTTTTTAAGCTTTCTAGCTGGTTAAAATGACAAGGAGAGAGCAGGTGATTGATAGCAGTCCCTCTCTTTCTCTTTCTATGTCTATGTAGCCAGGCTCTTTGGTGCCGGGATGGGCATTTGGACCCAGGGCGGTATGGATGGGTGGGGGCGCCATCAGCCGTGCTGATTTATCACCTGAGTAATAGGAAGTGATTGAAGGGAAATTCAAATGAACTCTCTCTGACAGGCACACATGCAGACACACATACAAGCACGCACACACAAATTAATACTGGGGCTTAATAGACTACAGGGAGAGGGGGAACAAGAGCAGGAGAGGGAGATGAGATAAAAGGATGGCTTGTTAGTGGGTACAGATAATGAAAAGGTCTGAGACAAACAGGATAGAAGAGTAACTACTGGTGACAGATAAAATAAGATTTGCTTGTGAGGAACGTGAGCAATTTTTATTTTTTATCTCTTCAAGTGGAATGGAGGAAGACGAAATAATGAATGAGGCTCATGTTTCAGTGCAAGAAAGCCAAGAGATAATGAGGAGCTTTAAAAAACTGCTGAAATTACAGTATATTAGTATACCATTATAATATACTGTTGGCACCTGAAATTGAGCCACTTGCACCTCAGTTTCTCACTTGATGATTATGCTCCCTACCTTTCTTTTACAAATGCACAGACGCGCATTCCATCAAAGGCACCAACATCAACACAGTGTGACCCCCCTTGACCATAACCCCAGCAGTACTGCTCTCTCTCTCTCTCTCTCTCTCTCTCTCTCTCTCTCTCTCTCTCTCTCTCTCTCTCTCTCTCTCTCTCTCTCTCTCACACACACACACTCACACTCACACTCACACACACACACACACACACACACACACACACACACACACACACACACACACACACACACACACACACACACCACTAACACAAACATCCACACACAACAGACAAACAACTCAGCCCACATACCAAAGAGGCTGAGCTGGAAGCTAGTGTCAGTGTTAAGGGTATGACTGTCAATCATCCACTCTGGGAAATGCAGGCTGGTTGGTTGACTAGACAGGTGGAGACAGGGGAGAAGCGGTAGAGGGACAGATACTGATGTAGAATTGTGTGTGTATATGTGTGTGTGTGTGTGTGTGTGTGTGTGTGTGTGTGTGTGTGTGTGTGTGTGTGTGTGTGTGTGTGTGTGTGTGTGTCTGTGTGTTCTTGCAACTCTTTATAATCACAATGCAATTCCTAAAGCCAGTTTGACCCCAGGGTGACCCGGAGTTTAATGTCCCCATCCCTGACCCTGACCCCAGTGGCTTGATCAGGCTCAGATAGGACGCTGACCTATGAATCATGGGTATTATAGTCTTGAGTCGTAGTCTATAGAGCTACTACAGCCAATCCCTGTCGACCTCTCGCCCTGTGCCACTCCACTCCCCATGTCGCTCAGGAGGAAGTGAATGGGCTAAAAAGCCCAACTCTGCCCTTTAGGTCTAAGGCTGTAGCCTGTCTGTGGTTCCATATACTGCTACTCCACCAGTGTGTGTGTTTGTCCTCTTGCCCTTGACATTGACTAAATAAACAACTGAAGCAGGCATATCTTTAAAGGTTGTGGAAACAAGTGTGTCATTTTGAGACATTGGCAAAGAAGACTGCTGATTAGACGATATCTGAGAGAATACAAATGCTGGACTGTTGTTTTGTATATTCAGTGTACTACTTACACCTGTCTATTTCACTCGGATTTACATTAATGCACTACTGCGAAAGGGCGCGAGGTCAATTTAGATGCAACATTGAGACACACAGACACACCCTTCCTCATTGTCTTTCTTCTGGTCTTCATCTCACATATGCGGCATATTCCCAAGATGCATCAGAATGCAGACAGCTCCATTGCCATCCCCGAGCAGCAGGAAGTGAGGTCATAATGAGAGCCTGGTCAATATGTTCATTAACCCCTGCAGTGTGTCTACATTATAGGAACATCAATAGGCCAGGCCTTACTGGGTCTCTGTTGCAGACATCACATTGTCTATCAGACCACAGAAACACACAGCGGTCTGTCAGGCTAACAAAGAAAACACACCTCAGATACTGACATTTTCAGATCACTCAGTGAAGAACCAACAGAGAAGACACAATTAGGAACTTCGGAACTTAACTTCAGTTCTTATGTATTGCTTTGAAAATATAATAATGGATATTTAAATTGGAGTTTCACTGAGTGATCTTACTAATTTCAAGCTCAAGATTGACATGGCATGGTAAGGCATAGCAGGCAGGACAGGCTTTTAGCAAAAAGCAGAGACAAGCATTGAATCTAAAAATCACATAAGGCACTATATTTGCACCAAGCATGTGTATCTGTTGACAAATGATTAGGTCACTGAGTTAATTCAGTGTGATCAAGGTCTTTCATCCAACTAGAAGTGGCCTCTATATTACACTTTAGTTTCAGTTGATATAAGTATGCAGTTCCTGTATCTAGTGGGAGAGCCAGACTGAGACATCAATTCACTTTGATGTGGCACGGAAATCAATGTCTTGCTCAGTTCTTTTGTCTGCTTGACATGGTGCCAAAGGCCAAATACCCACTATTTTGGCTCCCTCGCTCTTTAAGTCACTCTCTCAGGCATGACTGCTGCTAGTATGACATTAGGAATCAGAACATCCCTATGAAAAATGATTAGCAAAGCTGGCGGAGCAAGAGTGTTGTATGAAATTGGCAGGGAGATTGGATGGGGGCAGCACAACTTGATGGCTGCAGAGCTAAAATGCATTTGGTGCTATGTCATTTGGTGCTGTGCTGCACAAGAAAAACACACATAAGTGACCTGAAAAGCAACACTCTGTGTGGTGGCCAATTGGATGGCCAGGTTTGAAAGTTATAATCTTTAAGATTATCATGAAATCAAACCCAATTTTTTAATACTTTTTTGTAATTCATTTATTTATTTCCATTGTGAGTGGTGGAATCAGTCATTTCCATTTTGGATTTCACCTACTCACCAGGATTCACAGGATGATGATACATGATAAATGTATTTCATTCAGTGGTAGGCTTGGGCGGTATTACGGGGGTATATAGAAATGTTGACGGTATGATATTCAATACCGTCAAAAATACAAGGAACACGGAGTAAACCGTGGATTTACGTGGATCACCTGAAGGCAGCATGTAATCCTACCTCTGTCCACAGTGTGGGTTGCAATGTGGTTGACCTCGCAGGAAGTGAAAACTGCAGAAGAAGTGATTCAAAGTATCTAACTTCGCTAAGAAATATAGCCAAAATATGAGAAATTTGCTTGTTGTATTTGTGGTGAATGAAACTCGCAACATTTTTCTTTGTTTGAGCTGATATTCATTGTGAGGCCTTCAAATGTTTTCAGACCAGTCTATGACTCTGTCTCTGCTGTGTCTCAGTGCCGTTCATCATTTTTACAGTTTTTTCCTGTGGTAGCCATACTTTTCACAGGAACACCCTACAGTCTTGTTGACCCTTGAAAGATCAAGGGTCAACAAGACCGTGCAGCCTCAGCCCAGAGCCTGCTCAGTGCCACGCCCTTACCTTGCCAAAGTCAGGGCTCACATAGAGGTCAGAGCTGGATTGGATTGGACAGGATGGCTGTCTTTCAAACAGGCGGTCCAGTACCTCGATCTGCTGCGGCGAGAACAGCTCCCCTCTCATCTGCTTCCTGAGGAAGTCGCGCCCACTGTGGCCATGCCCGTTGGCCAGTGGTGACTCCTGCAAACCTATGAGAGGAGAAAAGAGGTTAGAGGCGATATTTAAAGAAGGAATGACAGAGTGAAAGGAGAAAGAGAAGAGGTTTAAAGAGTGGTTGTGAGTCTGTGTGTATGACAGACGGCGATACTAAAGACAGACAGCAATAGAGAAATAAAAGAAAAAGTGAAGGTGGGGGCTCATAGAATAAATCACTGAGGCAGATGTGGAAAAAGAAGTTAGAGTAAAGTATTAAATGAACCTCAATGGGCTGATTTAAAACTGAGTTACTTCACAGATTGTGGAGACTCAGAGAAAATGCTATACAAATGCAATCCATTACCAAGCATACGCCGTCTCTCCCTCTTGATCTCTTATATATACACTTCTCCGTCCCTCTTGTCGTATCACTCATACACACACAGACACACAAATATATATTGCTGTGGTATCAGTATTAGACTGTGAGCTCTCGTATCCTGCAGTTATTGCAAGGCTGAGGGACTGAACGAGACAATTATAAGAACTCTGAAGAGTCGCGGCCCACAAATGATTAGAAAAGAGAGAACGAGAGAAAAAGATAAAGAGAAAAAGGGGATGAGGGTGAAAATCCTCCGCTATAGAGCCAATTCATTGCTCCGAACCGCTCCTGAGAGCCTATTTTAGTCCTGGGGGTCACTGTGTGTGTGTGTGTGTGTGTGTGTGTGTGTGTGTGTGTGTGTGTGTGTGTGTGTGTATTTGTGTGTGTGTGTGTTGTGTGTGTGTGTGTGTGTGTGTGTGTGTGTGTGTGTGTGTGTGTGTGTGTGTGTGTGTGTGTGTGTGTGTGTGTGTGTGTGTGTGTGTTAGAGAGAGTGAGTGAGTGAGTGAGTGAGTGTCCAATGGCAGGGGGAGTGATATGACAGGTGAGGGGGATGATTTTTCCATCTTGACTGAAAATATAGATCCATTTGTGCAGGACTGTGGTCCTAAAGAAAAAACAAAGGGTGATGTATCAAGAAAAAGAAAAGAAAAGAAAAGACAATGTTCAATATTATTATTATTATAACTTGGATCTTATGGTAATTTTGGCCATCATTTCTATAGGTTATGATAATCAATCATGACAGTTATTGCAGAGATCTGGAAACATGGCAAAATTTTAACCATGAAGTTGTGGAGATCAGAGTGGCGTGTCTGATTTAAATTCAGAGGACCCGCCTTTGTGGCCAATCATAGAATTAATTAACATTTACCTTTTTAATTAATTGTAAACACATTTCTTCCCCAAGTGTTTTAGTTGCCTTATCCAAGCTGTAATTTATTTACCGTAACCACAGTCTTTCCCTAACTTTTTTTGGCATCATCTTATATCAGTGTTCTCAGTGGGTGTTGGCTTAGAGCAGTCAGATGATTAGACAAGATGTAAACAAGTCAACAAATCTGGGGCCATGAGGGTCGGGGAAACCTATGAATGCATGTAGTTATGGTTCAATGGTTGAATATTGCTGTATCAATAATAAAGAGTTTTGTGTTGCTTGATACAGCTTGGTAGCTGACCGAATTATAGATAGATAGATAGATAGATAGATAGATAGATAGATAGATAGATAGATAGATAGATAGATAGATAGATAGATAGATAGATAGATAGATAGATAGATAGATAGATAGATAGATAGATAGATAGATAGATAGATAGATAGATAGATAGATAGATAGATAGATAGATAGATAGGTAGATGGTATTATTATTTGTTAGAGTGTCACAAACATAACTAAGAATATAAAACCGAAGTTGTAACAAATGGGAAATATTCTTTAAATAGATTAGCATACTTTATATTGATCTACTATTTCACAGCTGTTTAATATTATTTGATTTCATTTAATGAGTGGTAATCTTTCATGTGTGACAAACAAACAAAAATACCTGACTTGGGACATTGGCATAAACAGTGTTCTTGAGTTGATTTCAAAGACTTCTGGTAAACCTTAAATCATAAGACAGTATCTTGCTGCTAGAGAGAAAAAAAACCCAACTCACACAGTTACGCAGTACTGTGTGAGTGTGAGGATTTTCAGTACACAAAACCCCTTTCACCCACTCTCACTCTGACAAACACACTCCTTGATCATAATCTCACTTTCTCTCCCATAGTCTCACTCACACACACACACACACACACACACACACACACACACACACACACACACACACACACACACACACACACACACACACACACACACACACACACACACACACACACACACACACACACACACACATATACTGGTAGAGTGTGAGTGTATGGTCCAGGTCTCTGGTGACAGACCAATCAGGGGGGAGATAAAGCCAGTATGATGCTTTAGCCTGGTAACCCACGGCGACCCATTTAATCCCACCGGCCAGTCCTCATGATGGAATTCAATTGATCAATCATGTAGCTCTGATGGCACCATTTCAGCCAGCTTATTGCTTTCTGCTTTCTCTCTGTCTCACATGCACACAGACACACACACACACACACACACACACACACACACACACACACACACACACACACACACACACACACACACACACACACACACACCCTGGAAAGACTGACCCAAGCCAGTCACAACGGAGCACCCACAAAGGGCTAGACAAAGACTGAGAAGTAGGAAGACTAAAGAAAGTACTGTAATCGAGCAGTAAGAACAAAGCTTTTATGTATGATAACATTGTCCGTTCATCAGTATGAGTGTGTGAGTAGGTGTGTTTTTGCTTGTGTGTGTGTGGGTGTTGGTGGGTGGGTAGCCTGGTAGCTTGATTTCCGGTTGGTCTCATTGTGTCCATGGATGGGTAAAGAAACTCATTGCCGTGACGGGTTAAATCCTATTCACTGTCGGATACACACACACACACACACACACACACACACACACACACACACACACACACACACACACACACACACACACACACACACACACGCACACAGCTGCCTCTATCTCTGTGAGTCAGTCTCAGAAGGGAAGCGCTTCTCTTCCCTCTTTTTCAGAGCAGAACAAAACAAACAATGAGCCCTTATTGTTCTCTCCTTTCTGCATTTTTCTCTCTCTTCCGCCTTCTCTGTCTCTCACTCTCTCTCTCTCTCTCTCTCTCTCTCTTTTCTCACTCTCCTCTTACTCTCACTCCCTCTCTTCCTCCTTCCTCTTCGTCATACTCTTCCTCCTGGTTCTCCTTCTCTCCATCATCATCTCCCTCTCACTTGGCTTGCTGTTGCCAATTTTTTCCAAAAACCCAGGAACAGTTGAATTATTAAATCCAAATACCTTGAGAGTTAGATGAGTTGTCACCTGTTTGTATATATCAGTGCATGTTTTGCGCGTGTGTGTCTGTAGGGGGTACGATACCACTAGTGTGCATCTTTTTGCACTTGACATAGATTATCATACTGATAGGACAAGGATCGTAAGTCTGACCTTAGCCCCAGTGTGTGTGTGTGTGTGTGTGTGTGTGTGTGTGTGTGTGTGTGTGTATGTGTGTGTGTGTGTGTGTGTGTGTGTGTGTGTGTGTGTGTGTGCGTGCCCCATCTAAACTCCAGAGATCAAAGTTTTGGGGGGTGGGAGACACTGAGAGGAACTGGGGTGAAGGGCGGAGCCCCCCTCCCTCCTCTCATCTGTCCTCCGCTCTTCACCTCACCATCTCTTGCTTACTCCCAGCGTCTTTTATCTGGTAAGCTGCTGCATGTCACAGTGGATGCACAAAGGGGTGAGAGGTCAACTTGGCATGCTGGGTAAATGCATGATTTTGTTTTCATTTTGGTTCAAGCGGCCACTGTATGTGATTTTTGCTCTAATGTAATCAGTATATTTTTTCATGTTTCAAAAGATGTCTTAAACCACCTGTCCTGCTCTCCATATCCATGTTACACACACGCACGCACACACACACACACACACACACACACACACACACACACACACACACACACACACACACACACACACACACACACACACACACACACACACACACACACACACACACGCATACAGCTTCTGTGTGTAAGAGAATAGGTTAAAATACAATAGTCCCCTTTTGGCCCCACAAGTCAAGTTCTTCCATTCACTCCCATTCATCTACATTCTGCTCCCGGACACCCCCCACTTCCCCTCGCTTTGGCTGGGGGCACAGGTCACCACAGGGCTTTACCCCCACACACTCCTCCTGCCAACACACACACATGCACACACACACACACACATGATACTGATCCCGCCATCCTGTGTTCTCATCATCCGCACAGCTGCAAGTTACAGCAGAAATTAAAGTGTTTCCAGGATACAAATGTCTCCAATATGACATATGATATAATATATGTCACTTTCGTCATTAAAAACACATAACATTATTCACCTGAACGGAGGACAAAGTGTTTACTCCATTTTTAGATCTTAAGAGGAAACAAGTGTGCTTCTCCTAAACTGAATTTCAGTTGGGTGGTCGGCCTCTTTCAATGCAGACATTTTGACTTAGAGCTAGAAAGGCACAGGTGGAACTAATAGCATTAATGATGGTTCAGTGAATCTGCTACACTGGAGTCATGGAACTGGCAAAACTAAACAGGATTCAGCATCATTAATGTTATTAATTGCACCTGTGCTTTCTTGCTATGACATGTCAAAATGTCTACTGCGAAATTCGTCTACAATGAAATGTGGCGGCACCCCACCGATGAACAAAAGCAAACCAATCACCTTATTTCTTGAACATTTTGATGACACATGGCCTCTCAACAAAGCATGTAACCAAAATTATCTTTTTTTTTTAATGCATTTTTTATGACTGGAGTGCCCTTTTTCTTGAAATTAATTTCAGGGAAATAAACACATCATTTACACGTCTGTAAAATGCTTTTGCCTCACACATTGATATACTGCAGTATGTGTAGGACACTGGGGTTCACTGTTACTGTCTCATTGTGTAACATTGTAACATAGTCACAAGTGCACAAAGACATACATAAACAAGAGGCGGCTGTGTGATTGTTGTTTATTTCTGTTTCCATCTGTGTGTGTACAAATGCCTGTACAGACAAGCATATGGGTGTGAAGAGGATTGCATTATTGTGTGTTTGCGTATGTGTTTGTCTGTGTCTGTCCATGTCAGTGCATGCTGTTCCTCCTGTCACCCCTTGCTGTGTGTATGTGTGTCATTATCCAGCGGGGGCTGCTCTAATGGAAGCTGTGATTAGCAATGCTGTTAATTAGACCACAGAGCCAACCGCGCAGATCTCTGCCACAGAAACACTGCAGATAAAACACACCAAGAAAACGTGACGTGCAGAAATACAACGTTCAAATTACGGTTTCTGGGTGCTTCAGTGAAAAGTGAAGTGTTACAGTGTTTTTTGATTTGGATTATGAAACACTGGGTCCAGTCGTGGTTGAACAACAGACAGACCACACATGTAGCACATGGTGTAGCACGTCATGCACATAAAGAACAAAGTGAAACAATAATGCTGCTAATTAGATTACAGAGCTCATACTTCTCTCTACAGATCTGACCACAGAGTCTTTGCCACAGACAAGAGAGCACACACAATAGTGTGCAATGTGTTCATGAAATTATACACGTTTCTTATTATTCATGTCAGAAAAATATGGTTTATAACAAAAGTAAACCCACAACAGAGCTTTTCTTCTACAGATATTTTGACTTGTTGTAACAAGAACAGCACAGGTGTTGCTAATATAATATGAATATAACAGAGTAATATTAACAACAATGGCTATACTATTATAGTTTCCCAGTGAGTGATTTGAACTGTAGCACCTAAACCTATATATTATTGTTATGGTATTGCTTTTAATCCAATAAAGTGAAAAGGGCTGTTGTAGCTTTGAGTTAAACATGGCATTTTGAGTAGTGATGACGATGATTGATATTGGTAGCAGTGGGAAGTGATCACATCCATGTTTAAGATTAAAAACGTATAATTTCTTAGTGACTGCATACTGCAAAGTTCATAAAGCATAAAGCTAAGCTTTGATCCAGTGTACAATTTGAATCTTCAGCTATCCAAGAAAAACATCAGTTTTCACCTGTGCCCTGTAAGTGTGTGTGTGTGGGGGGGATCTAAAGTCTTTGTGCTCTGCTGATGGGTAAGTGAGCCGTATCCGAGCACATCAGAACTTAGGAGGTACACAGGGGATTCATCCTGGATTCTGCTGGAATCTTTTGAAAATTCATCAGCAGTGGGAAAAGGGCCCCATATCTGTATATGTGTGTAACTGTGTGTGTGTGTTTGTGGGTAGGTGGGAGATAGAGCGCAAGAAAGAGAGGGAGAGAAGGAGCCCCCAGTGGCGTTCTGTCACCCCCCCTCGCTCCGACATCTGGTCCTGTCTCATTTACCGTAGGAGACTGTCTGCATGATGGCTTTTTAATGCCATTGACACTGCCACATACGCACTCATAAACATGCACAAACACACACACACACATTTTCATTCACATACCCAAACTTATACATACATGTACAATACATGTGAGAGCACCTGCGTGTACACACACACACACACACACACACACACACACACACACACACACACACACACACACACACAAACACACACACACACGCACACACACACACACACACACACACACACACACACACCTCTATTAACATGCATACAACATTGATGCAGTATGACAGCGTATATGATCAATAGTGCATGCGTAAACTGGCTTCTCAGGTAGCTCTCCTGTGAAGCCCTCTCAGTAAACAAATAGGGGTTTCTGAATGAAGATGTTTGGTTTACAACTCCCAGACTGCACACATGTGCAAACACACACACACACACACACATCTGTCATTGATCCTCATGTGTTAAGTTCTTTCCATCTGGGCTTTCCATGCGGGAAAGGAAGGGAGACTGTCCATCATAGCATAATATGTTTATATACTGTATGTTGTGTGTGTGTGTGTGTAGTACTTGTAGGAATGCCAGTATTGCACTGAAAAATACATGCATTTGCAAGAACAGAAGGACACACACGCATGCACACACACGTATTCTTTTGCTCACCTTCATCCCTCTTCCTCTTCCCCACGTCAGCAGCTGAGCTGATACCCAGAATGCCACTGATGGAGTACGAGGAGCCGGCCGAGTCGCTGGTCACCGCTGAGACCTGCGTGGCAGCCACAGACGTCGCTGTGGACAGATCACATGACATTGTGATGTGAGGGGTATGTAATCATCTGCAACTTGAGGGATTCCTGTTACCAATATACTGTATATTAACACTTTCTCTGTACCTCTTTCAAAACTTACCTATCTTCCTTAGTAAAACCTACTTTAAAAAACTGGATTCTATGATTCTTTCATTTATTTGGAATTACAAAACGCATAGGATCAGAAAGGGGCATCTGTGCAAAAGTAAAACAAATGGTGGGCTGGCCCTCCCGGATTTTGTCAGGTACTATTGGGCAGCAAATATCCGATGCATCTCCTACTGGCTAGATGAAACCGTCGTGCTCGCCAGCTGGCTGGACATAGAGCGAGAGGATTGTTTTCCCTATTCGATCGGTGCTATTGTGCTGTCTCCCATCCATCTTAAAAAATCACACTATAGCTACAACCCAGTTATACACAGCACTATTCAAATCTGGAGGCAAATATCAAAACAGCTCAAACTTAGGAAACTATCCTTTACACTCCCAATATCAGCAAACCCATCATTCACCCCTTCTATTATAAATGGAGGCTTTGATAGATGGAAAGAACTTGGACTGCACAGTGTAGGTGACCTGTACATTAGTGGTTCATTTGCGTCATTTCAACAACTACAGGAGAAATATGGTCTGTCAAAAAGTGATTTTTTTAGATATCTCCAAGTCAGACATTTTGTAAGGACACATCTGGACCATTTTGAAAACGCCACCCCTGACAAGCTAGACAGGTGTCTTAGAGATTGCACGAAGGAGAGGAATGCAGTTTCAGTTATATATGATTCATTTGAGGAACTAGATCAGGTGAATACGGAATACATAAAGGAAGGCTGGGAAAAAGAATTGGGTATGACGATAGCGGAGGATATGTGGAAGGAAAGCCTGAGATATATCAACACTTGCTCCCTAAATGCTAGACACTGTCTGATCCAGTTTAAAATTCTGCATAGGCTGCATTACTCAAGAGTAAAATTACATAGAATATTCCCAGAAATATCACCCATCTGTGAAAAATGTAACCAAGCGGAGGCAAATCTACTTCATAGCTACACACTATGTCCCAAACTAGAACATTTCTGGACAGCAGTGTTTTCATTTTTCTCAAAAGTCTTCAAGACTACATTACAACCAGACCCTCTCTTGGTTATACTAGGGACATCAGGGAACACTGGGAACCTACAGAATATGCAGCGCCGCCTTTTATCCTATGGTCTCCTCTGTGGGAAAAAACTTGTTCTCCTCCACTGGAAAAAACCGGAGACACCTACTTTCAAAGAATGGTTAACGGCACTGACTGATACATTACACCTTGAAAGGATTCGTTATTCTCTTAGTGGTAGGTTGGAAGACTTCAAAAGGATGTGGCAACCGATTATTTCTTTCTTGAAACAGGATGTAGGACAACCTGAGTAGTACTGGGTGGGTGGGACGGGGTGGGTCAGGGAGGGAGTTATTATTTATTTATTTCATAAATGTATTATTTACTTATTTTTGTATATTTCTTATTTTTCTCCCATCTATTGTTTTTTCATTTATTTACTTATTCGTGGGACACCTTTGTTACTTGTATTACAAAATATTGAAGCATTGCATGTATATGTATATGTATGTATATGTGATATACTGTCTGCTTCACAATAAAAACATTTGAAATATGTATATTAACACTTTCTTTCTTTTGTCGCAATAAAATATAAAGCTCTCATCAAAGCTAATATAATTTTGAAAGTAAAATCAGAGTGTTGCTGTACATTTCAGTATCGCAGATCCACTAAACTGTGCCAACTTTTATTTGAGGTGATTTTAACGGTTTACAGCTGGATATTCAAAAAAGGGGGAGCGGGGCACTACTCTTATAAAGCATTCTTAAAGAACGGTTGCACTGTGGGATGCTGTACAAACAGAAAATCTTACTGAAACAGTGACACTGGGGGCTTAATAGTATGATACAACCATCTTAGTTAAATTGTTGTAATGCTGAGCCATGTGATTACATACAATAAAGTCTGATCAATAAAAAAATTTGTATATGTCCAATACTACTTGTGACCAATAGTTATTGTACAAAGCCACAATCCCATATCTTCATTCGGTTATTTGTGACAACCAAAGATAGAGACCAAAAAATTCTTACGCAGTTTAAATCCCATTTTTCTCTTTTAAAACTCAACGTAGATGCACTTCGATCTTTGGAAACTTTACCCGACTACACACTAAATTGAAGCTAAAAAAAAAAGGGCACAAAGGACAGGAGTCAGTGTTGCGCTCCTCGTTGTCTCTCCCTCTAATCCTCCCCCTGGAGGAGACAAGTTCCTCGCTGGGCAACAAAGCGACATACTTGTCATCGCTTCAGTGACAAACACACACACACATTTCGCAACCTCCTGACATACACACAGACATACACACACTGAAGCATACAGTCACTCACTCCTTTGTCCCTTATCTATGCCCCTGTAAGCGGACGCAGGGCTGAGTGACAGTATGGCATCCCAGGAGGGACAGAAAGGTGTGGAGACAGACATCCTAATCCTCTCTCCCAGCAGACCCCCCAAACACAGACAGACAAGACCGAAAAGGGAAAAAAAAAAGAAGAACGACAAACCAGAAGATCAAGGTCCCTTCCAGCCGTTACTCTCTAACGACAGGGAGAATATAATGAATGCATATCCCTCCTTTTCCCATCACTTGATTTAGCACTTCAATTATCTGATTTTCCTTTCTCTTTCTTTTCACTCTTTTTTTTTTATCAGAACGTAACGCTTTTATTCTGCAAATCCAAATGTTCAATTTTCCGCCTGGGAGTGGGACCCATTTATCTGTGTAATCTGTAAGCGCGCGTGTGTGTGTGTCTGGTTGCATCTAGGTGTGTGTGTGTGTATGTGTGTGTGTGTGTGTGTGTGTGTGTGTGTGTGTGTGTGTGTGTGTGTGTGTGTGTGTGTGTGTGTGTGTGTGTGTGTGTGTGTGTGTATGTGTGTATATATACAAGGCAGGAGTCAGGGAGCAGTGTGTGTGAAATTAATTTAGATTAATAGACATTGTGTGATTATGAAGATATGAAAGATATGAGAGACACCGAAACACAATCCACTGCAGGGCATGAGAGAGAGAGAGACACTCAGTGAGAGAGAGTTAGAGTGAGAGACAGAGAGAGAGGAAGAGAGAGGGAGAGCGAAAGAAAGGCTCTCTCTTTTACTTGTAGTCTGAGATATTCATCGAATTAAAGGAAATAATGTTGCAGACATAACTGTAATAGATATATGGCTTCAGTCTGTATCATGATTATAAACTACAAATGAACATCCAACCCTTGTTAATCTTAACAAAGGTGAGTTTATTCGGTTTCTACCGTCACTTTAATGAGCAGAATAATGATGACTTTCCTTTCTATGATTTCTTGAGAATGGACATAAGAGTCTTCAGTTTTTAGATGAGAAATCTGAGGGCTATTAAGATTTTTTGTCTTCCATAATGATGTGCAACATCACTTTATGAGCAAGGATAGTAATTTCACTCATTCTAATCGTAGAATCACTTGTAACACCACCTTAATTACTTATATACTCAAATGTCCAAAATTGGCAAAAGAAAAAAAGGCTGATTTGACCCGCCAAGGGGCAGAAATTATCTGCGAGTCCCTGTTTGTGGTAATTTAATGCATGTAAATCTTGGCACAAAGCTCCTTTAGAAGGCAGGTAGAAAAGAAGGGAAATAATGCAGGACGTGCTCTGAAGCCCTTATAATTTCAGTTGATAATGTGCTATAGTGGTGCATACTCGCAAACAAATTTACAATTAACCAAATAACCACACACATACTGACACATGATGATAATCCAGCCTAGCTGTAATCTAGAGTTTGTGAACGTAAATATTACTCGTTTTAAGACACATACAACGTTACTGCTACGTCCCCCCTACCCAACTCTCAAATTTAGAAAAAAATATTCTTTTAAAAAGAACCAAACTCAGAGTGCCTTTATAGCCGAATGGTTACAATGCATATCACATAACCGCAGCGTCCTTGGTTTGACTCCGGCTGGGGATCCTTGTTGCGTGTCTCTCTTTTTCTCTCTCTCTCTCTCTCTCTCTCTCTCTCTCTCTCTCTCTCTCTCTCTCTCTCTCTCTCTCTCTCACTTGTTCCCCGTCTATTTCTCTACTATCAGATGTTCAGTAGAGGCAAAAATACCCCAACACCAAAAAGCACATCTTTAAAAAGACAGCAGAGATGCGATTTAAAATAGCTGGACATTCAAGTGCTTATAGTAATTGTATAAATAAGCTTTTTTTTCTTGGGAATGGAATTGGTTCAGATTCCCATTTTGTAGGAAATCATTTAAAATAATTTTAATTTCTATGGATCAATTATCTTAGAACTTAAATGCCATCTAGCCTGGATGACTGGCTGTTGTTTTTTGTGATACTAAACATTTATGTTCCGGTTCATATGCTTTGGTGTTGTGAGCTCCAACAACTTTCTTTATGTTCTTTGTAATATTGTATCCTCCACTGGCTGCATTGTTGCATTTCTTTGTTATAAAGTACACCTGTGCTTGGTTGCAACACATTGTAGTACTGTCCTGCTGAAAATTTTGGAACATATGGGGCATCCGGGTTTCCTCAGGGCGTCTTTTGAGTCTGACTGGACTCCTTTGTTGCATGTTATTCTCCCTCACTCTCCTTTTCCTGTCAGGGCAAACATTTTATAAACCCCAACCATCACATAAACCTGGTTAGAAATCTAAGTGCACTTATTAGAGCAAGAAGAAAATGAAAAAAATAACTAATTTTAATTTTGGACTCTCCATCTGGAGGCATCTTCAATAAAGCATTCAAGTGATGAACTGACTGGAACATATTTCACACTGTGTCCATATAGGTTTTTGCTGTTGCCGTTGCCGTCCAGAATTTCAATATGTTTCGTTGTTCCACATACAGCCCACAGTCGGGCTCTTCTCCTGTGAGATACAGATAAAAACGGCTCTCTTATAAATTTGGCTTTGACAGTTGGAAGCAGGATTTTTATGGCAGCAACCTACCTAAGTTGTGAGCCGACACTGAGCCCGTTTGGCCGGGCTGCTGAACCTTAGTCCGAATGATCCTGCAGGAGAAGAGAAGAGATATTAGTGTGTGTGAAGTGGTTTTGAGTGAGTGTGTGTGTGTGTGTGTGTGTGTGTGTGTGTTTGTGTGTGTGTGTGTGTGTGTGTGTGTGTGTGTGTGTGTGTGTGTGTGTGTGTGTGTGTGTGTGTGTGTGTGTGTGTGTGTGTGAGAGAGAGAAAGAGGATTCTGAGTGACGGAGAGAACATGACCATCGTGGGAGCGAAAGTGTGTGTTTGTGTGTGTGTGTGTGTGTGTGTGTGTGTGTGTGTGTGTGTGTGTGTGTGTGTGTGTGTGTGTGTGTGTGTGTGTGGGTGTGGGTGTTGGTGTGGGTGTGTGTGTGAAGTGGCTGAGGC
Source organism: Scomber scombrus (assembly GCF_963691925.1). Taxonomy (NCBI): domain Eukaryota; kingdom Metazoa; phylum Chordata; class Actinopteri; order Scombriformes; family Scombridae; genus Scomber; species Scomber scombrus. The sequence continues at coordinate 18,314,634 of NC_084971.1, forward strand.
AGGCTGACATGGCAGAGGGGCCTCACACTTCCTGCTTGGCTGCTCATGCAAGCCTTTTCTTCCTCTTTCCTTTCCTTTCTTTTCCTTTCCTCCCCTTTCCTCTCTTCTCTCGTGTCCTCTTCTTCCCTTTCCTTTCCTTCCTTTCCTTTCCTTTTGTGTCTTTTTCTTCCCTTACTCTCGCACACCTTCCCTCCCTTTTGTCTGCCTCTTTTGCTCACTCCTTCTCTCTCTTATTTTACTATCCCTCCCTCTCTCTGCCTCTATGCTCAGGGGAAAGGGTTGTCATTGTACCATCGTGTTGAACCACTGAGCTGCAGCCACTTCATACATATGGAGACTGGGGCCTCTTTGCTATTCTCTTTTCCACTCCCAGACACACACACACACACACACGCACACACACACGCACGCACGCACGCACACACAAACACACACACACACACACACACACACACACACACACACACACACACACACACACACACACACACACACACACATAAAACACAGTAGTATAGTGCCTTGTGGTCTACCTACACTCAGTACCTGTTGCTATAAGTTGATACTCACTCACTCACTCTCACACACACACACACACACACAGAGAGAGAGAGAGAGAGAGAGATTACACACAGACTGTAATACCTGTTGATGGAGCTGACACTGGGGACGCTGTCGTTGTCACACACTCTCTCAGCCAGGAGCCTGTCCCGGATCTCCCAGGCAAACATGGTGGGGTTTTGGCGTTTGTAATCGGCAATCTTGTCGACCACTTTGGGTGTAGCAACCTTTGGTTTGGATCCCCCGATTACCCCGGGGCGGATACTGCCCGTTTCATAGTACCTGCCAATCAAAGCATAGAGGAGGCTTTCGTTGGCAATAAGCAGCAACACAAGAAGGTTGTACAATGATACTAGAAGGAGTGTTGAACAGATGCTGTTATAAGGTTAAATCTCTAGATTCATGCCTGTGTCCTGTTATCAGTGTATATATATGTGTGTGTGTGTGTGTGTGTATATATATGTATATGTGTGTGTGTGTGTGTGTGTGTGTGTGTGTGTGTGTGTGTGTGTGTGTGTGTGTGTGTGTGTGTGTGTGTGTGTATGTGTGTGTATTGCTTCCAGTCCCACGGGGTGTTTTGCTTAAATGTACTATGTTATCTTGAAATTAAAATCTGAAAATTAAAAGTAAAAAATAAATAAATTATGCAACAATATCTTCTTTCATCTTTCTTCATAACTCCTAACTATGTCCTGATCGCTGATCAGGCATCTGTGTTTATTCTGACACTGATTTTGTTTTTCAAAGGAGTGATGGCATTCTTTTATTATTTCCTAATTGTCAACAAATCCCATGAAAAGATCAAAACCAACAATGTGTTCATTTGTCTTTCAACACTTTCCTCTCGTCTGTGGCACTCAGCATCAAGCCCATTTTAATCCTGCTGAAGACGTATTTCCTAAAAATGACTCGCGAATAGTTTAATCTTTTTTTTTTTTTAAAAAGGCTGAGTAATTTCTTGAACAAATGTTTCTCAAACGAATAGTTCATTTGTTGGGGACTATTTTCAACAGATTTGGTGAACTCATGACTCTTTACTGTTTGTGGGATCAACAAAAAAAACCTGCAAATGCCACATTCATTGCAGTGAAGTAATATAACACCCCGTGCAGCTGTGTGGATTATTGATGGACTATGACAGAAGATGATGCTGTATTAGGCTACACACGTGTCAGCAGCATAAAGTAATGGCTGGTTTTGGTGTTTTGATGGAGTAACAAAAATACAGAATATTATCATTCTTTTGCTTTAAAATCATGGACTCCTGAGACAACTATTTGTTTGATGATTCCTCCATCTTTAAATCTTAAAGCTAAAATACACAACTGCTGAAATCACATCATGATTGGCAGGACAACTTTTAGTGGCGGCATCAAAAAATGAATTCATTAGATTGAGCTCTGCTTCATTGCTGAACTGTACTCCAGAGAAACTGGCATCTACTGGCCCCTTAGTTCACCCCTCCTCGTGGCGATTTGGCCGATTGTTCCACTCAGTCTCTACTCTTTTGCCTCTTGGCTCTCCAGCGGAGGAATGACCTTCCCAGTGCGGTCAGGACTTCTGTCTGGCTTCAAACCTCCTCAAGAAACACTTTACGTCCCACTGGCCTGTTCCTCCTCCACTTGGAATAAGATGATACCCCCTGTCTTATGTCTTATTTTTTTTAAAGGTAAAAAATAAAGGTAACATTAAAAGAGTTATTGGAGGCTGTAAATGTTCCTGCTGTCCATACTGATGAAGCAAAGTAAAGTGATACAAAATCAAATCCTACAACGTACAAATCATACAAAAGAAAATACAAAATCCACAGTCCTTGTTCTGTGACACATATTTATTGTCCTTAATTTCTTGCCAGTATACTTATAGCGATAGGAGAGAAAGCCTCTATGTTTTCTGCTCTAATGACTCGAATTGATTAAGGAAACTAATAACCCTGTTGTAAACGTCTCCCTTATATTTGTCTCTGTTCTTTTTGGCCTTTTTAGTTTTGTTTGTTTTTATGCTGCTGTTTAGCTAGGTCACACCTACAGAAGTGGTCTTCAGCCTCATTAGGAATTACCTGGTTAACGTTACTACTAGTTGGTTGATAATGTTGCAGCAATCAGAATTTGCCGCAGATACCAACATCAGCTAAATAGTAAAACACACAAACACCTGCTGAAAAGTATTTCTGTCTGACCAGTCATACGAATTTCTGTTGTTTCCTTTAGCAGTTTCACATTGTGACACAGAGGTAAGAGGAGGGTTGACACTGATACACACAAACACACACACACACACACCAACACATACACACACACACACATAAGGATTCAGGCGTTTCGTGTCCACCATGGCTATTTCATGAATGTATTTGCATGCAGAAGGGGCATGGGGGCAGGGGGTGGGAGGACAGCAAATGCGCTACACAGCTTGCAGAAAAGGGGGGATGCTGTGTGTGGATGCAAGCTGTCAGTCAGTCTTAAACCTGCTGCTCTCTCTCTCTTTCTCTCTCTCTCTGTCTCTGTCTTTCTCTCTCTCTCTCTGTCTCTCCACCGCTGTACGGTAGAGTAATCCCTTCCGTGAAGATGTGTGTTTCTGTAAATGTGCGTTTCCTCGCCTGTCTTTTTTGTGCATGTGTGTGCGTGTGTGTGTGTGTGTGTGTGTGTGTGTGTGTGTGTGTGTGTGTGTGTGTGTGTGTGTGTGTGTGTGTGTGTGTGTGTGTGTGCGTGCGTGCTGTGCATATGTGGATGTGTTGCGCATTTTCACTATTCACAGCTGGAGTATAAACACAGCTAAAGAAAAAAACAATCTATTTTCAAATGGAAAACTATTTAAATTATTCACAGCTGAATCATTGGTGAATAAACGAGCGTGGTTATTGATATCCGCACAACTATGAGCCAATACACACACATACCTCTCTCACACACACACACACACACACACACACATACACATACACACACACACACACACACACACACACACACACACGCATATACACACACAGGGTGGTAGAGTTGGTGTTTTTGTTCTGCTGGCACCAGAGAGACAGAGAGGAGAGGATAAAACAACCCTCCCTCTCTCCTTCCATCCCTCGATCCCCTCTCCTCCCCCCTCACGGTAACGCTTCAGTGAGTTGAACGGCCAGGACAGGGAAGAGAGAGAGAGATAGAGAGAGAAAGAGAGACGAAGAGAGAGAGAGAAAGAGAGGCAAGGGAGAACAATGAGCAACACATTTTTTGATATAGCTGAGGGTCGCTGTAGCTAATCCTTCCCCTCCGTCCCCACAAATGGTCTCTCTGTCTCTCATTCTTTTTTTCTCTTTCCTCACTCTTCTTCTTTAACACGTCTTCTCCCGTTTGATTGTGTTCCTTGTTCTTGTCTTTCTCCCATTCCCCATCTCTCTCTGTCTTTTTTTTATTATTTTTTTTCTTTTGGGTGCAGAAATATGGTGCCACTTTCATTTTGATGCTAATTCCAAAAAGTGATGAATCTTTTCCCTTTTGTCCCCCTTTCTTCTCTGGGGGGCGGAACGAGCAGGGATTTACTCTCGAATTTAGCTTTGAAAAGACAGAGAGAGAGGGAGAGAAAGAGAGACAGACAGACAGAGAGAGAGTAAGAGGGGTGTGATGAGAGACACAGAAATATTGAGAGGGGTCGGACGAGAAATACAGGATACAGAGAGGGAAGAGGAAGGTGAAAAGACAAAAGATGAGAGGGAAATCAGGAAAATACAGCTTGTGCTGTAAGTAAGGGAACTGAAAAATGGCAAAAAAGACTCCTAATGAGTCAGTGTGACCTTACAGACGCTACAGTTTGACAAGTTTAACCAACACTTGACCAGCATATGTGTTTATTTTCCTTGGTGACAAAAAAAACTAACCAGGGTGATCCAAAAATTAACCACATGTGCAAAGCGAACTGTTTCTGGGTGGACAATTTCATACTGCAAATGCACTTCAAAGGTTTCCGTTATGCATTAAGGATGATGTTGAAAGAAGATAATTGTGTCAAACTAGGAGGCTGACATTTTTTAACACCTTAACCAACTGGCCGTGGCACACAGCCTCACAGTCTGCTGGACTTTGAAAGGGGTTTAAAGGATTGCCACCATAAGAGTGTAGTGTAATTTTTTGTGTGTGTGAGCTTATTACCTGCCCAGTATCTTGCTGACGCATCCATGGCTGACTCGTAGCTGGCGTGAGATGTCGCAAGGCCGAACCCCTTGGTGGGCGAGTTCCACAATTCGCTGTCGCACTACATCCGGGAGGGGCCTGCCATTTACAAACACACCTCCAAGCTGGTTCACTCCGCCATGTCCTATAAGAGACAGTCACACAGTAGGAGATGAATCAAAACAAGGTCAGGAATAAGTGAGAGGCTGAAACATTATGGCTTGACTTAAGCCGTTGAGAAAAGATAAAGTAGGATTGAAGACTTCTGTAAGTACAAAGTGCAGAATTAGTTGACAAGAAATGAAATTAACGTGAACCAAGGTAAATGAGCTGATGGGCCAATAATTTTAGGAGACTAAAGAGATTGTGACTTAAGCTGCATGTTCTTAAAACAAAACAAACAAAAAAAAAACATCAAGTCTGTCTTTTAATTACATTTTTGAAAAGACCTGATAGAAAATTGGACCGGAGCAAGACTGTAATAGTGTTCACATTTTTGAAACCAGATTTAAAAAGACAGATTGACTGTGAAGTTTTCAGGAGAACACACGATTCACACATGAGAACCACCAGTACACCTGCAGGCTTGCTGCTAAACAGCTATCCTGATGCAGCTGGAGCAGCTTGTTAAAGAGCAATGAGGGAAGCCTTTATATCATTCATAAACATTACTGGTCTTTCATCATCTTTTTCCAGTAACACCACTCCAGTATGGATTAAAGCATCTAGTTCTTACCTGCTCTGCTTAAATACAATTAAATTCTCAGCCTTATGGATTAATCTTGTCCAGAACTCACACAACACTAAAAATATTAACAGTATGTACAAAAAATCTTGTATATTTGGCTACTTGCATTGATTTGCATGTATATGTGATTTTCATTTATGGAGTTTGGTCAATAAATACTACAATAACTTCAGCAGAGACACTTTCTGGGCATGTATCCCACAGCTGCTGGCCCCTAGCTAGAGTCAATTTACTATCTCAAATACATCTGCTTTCTCTCCTGCCACTTATTAATCTTGCTCAGCATAATAGTAGTTCGACTAGCCCAAAGTGCAAACTTTGCCCATTTTTACCCCAGGCAGACTAAGCTAAGATTTAAAGTAAATGAAGGGATTTCAATTAATTATTGACCAAGGCCTTGCTCCTCTGGCCCCTTACTGAATGAAACTGCTAATATTCCCCCAGAGGGATGAAAGTATAAGAGGAGACTGAAAGACTGGAGCAGAATAGAATAGTAGACAAGATGAATCTTTGCATCAAAGAGTAATTCTGTCCATTGGATTGTTACACACTGTTGAAATCCTTCTTCTCTAATGCTCTAACCGTATGACAGAAAAATCACAGCTATCTGTTGATTCATTTGACAAAACTTCAAAACTGCTGCAAACTAAAGCAAAATGTATAACCATGCAAACTAATTTATAGCAATGAAGTTTGCATCCATCTATACCAGGTATCTTCTCCTGTGGGCTATCCCAGCATGCAATTGAGAGGCATTATGAGTACATTCTGGACGGGTCAGCAGTCTATCACAGGACAAACACATATTACACAGATGAACACATTCACACCTCTGCAAACGCTAGGACCCTCTTGCTTTGAGGTGACAGTATCAGCCACTAGTGAGATACAGTATGCATGAGTGAGAAAGAAAGAAGGGGCACTATTTGGTTTCTCCCTCTTCCCATCAGTATGTGTATATATACTGTATTTATCGCACCAAAGGCAAGGCAGAGCATAAATCAAGCAGAATTTCTCCACCACATAATCCACTGGCTTTTGTATTACCATAGTGATTACGTCTTTAGGGGAAACACACACACACTCACATTCACACTCACTAATCCTAGCTGTGGGGGTAATAGATTTTAAACACATTACCCCAGCAGGGATACCCCCTAAAACACAAAGCTGTCCCCTGAACCTGTCCCCCTGTCCTCTTCTCTTTTTTCCATCAGCATAAAATAAAGAAACACACACAGAGCCTCCTCCAGCCCAAACATAAATAAGCACACTGAGGATACATACAGAAATGTGAAGTCTAGAGTGTCTCATTCTGTGAAATCAAACAAAGCCATTTCCCAAACGGCTGATGTGGACGGTCACTTTCTTCCTCACTTTATTTTTTTTAAGGTAGAGGAAGCCTCATTATGCAGATGCTTGCTGCAGACAGCACAATTTGAAAAGCAATCACTCTTTACAAAAGACAGCAATATATAGACGGTCATATCCATTTATGCAATGCACGAGTGCTCAGCCCAACCAAAGTCTAAATGGCATAAAATGTAACGACCAGCATGAACTTTAAAGACAATATAACAACACCAGCTGTGTCAATTTGACTTTTATTACCAAACCCCTTCAATTAAAGGAGCAATCCACTAAACTGCAGTAGATTTGTCTTAGTGTTTCAGATTTGTGTAGGCATGGCTGTGGTGGGACAGCTGCATTGAAGAGGCACTGCATTCATTTTACATATCAATATCAGTTTAATCATTAGTAGTACTACTACTCCGCTTGTGAAAACGAGTTTTGTCAAGTCTGAAAAAATAACCCTGGCGACAGCTCCTGGAAATTGCAAATGTATAATGGAGAGAGCCCATAATGCTACTGAGTTACATTATGGGCCGCAGCATTTTTGGATCTTGACACATACTGTGAACTAAAAGTCTGGACCTTCAATTTTTTACTATTCTTGTTTAAATGTGTCTCTTGCAAGTGCCATAACTTTATGGGCATGCAAACTAAATCCCTGCAAGGCCCTTTTATCAGTGTCAGCTTTATTGACCAAGTAGGTTCACACATACATGGAATTTGACTTAATAAATCCACTGTGGCAGTGCCTAGCAGCAAAAAACATTCCATTTTTAAGTAATGGGTGTAAATATCCCTTCATGTCAAAAGTTTGTCTGCTGGTAAACAAGATGAAACATCATGAGTGAAGAGGATAATTGACTGGATATTAAGAAAACCTGTTTCAACCTGCTCAACTAGATTAAAGACTCTTTAGATTTTGTATCAACAGAACAAGAAGCCACTGCTCTTCAAGAACGCAGTAGTGGACTCAAAGTCACCTGCACTGTGTTGGATCATTTCTGAATACATTACATGTCATTCAGATTCTCACTTTGGCATATCTGTGTTGACTTTGACCTGTTTTTTTTTCATCTGTTTGAAATATTTAGTGTCTGCAGGTGTAAAGTACTTGCTACTCCATAAGCTATGATGATTTGTTGACTTCCTTGTGTGTGACCCTGCTGTTGCTTTTTGATGTAATTGGTATGGTACGGGTTGGGCGGTAAAGTCAAGTTAGCTTTATTCATATAAATCAAAATCATAATTCACAAAGTTGCCTCAAAAGGTTTTGCAATCTGTATTGTATGATACACCTTCCATCCTTACTGCCATGAATTCACTCTAACTCCACTCTGCTAACTCTGAGCTCCACTATCTTTTAAAAGCAGTTTTTGGCTCTTTCATGCCTTAATTAGAGAGTTAATAGACATGCAACAAGCTGGACATGAAGTGGGGATGTCGGTCAGCGCTTCATAGACCACCAGCGTTCACTTATACCCCTCTTAGAATTTGTTTTGTTTCTGTATCTCTTATCTATGATTTACAGTGGCTGATTAACATGATTTTACTCAAAATTATGACTGTAATGCCCCATGAGGTGCAGAGATGCAAAAAGAAAACAACCACACACATGCACACAAACACATTTTTAGATATTCCTCAAAACAAGAAAGAGCCTGCACGAACAAATTCAAGTCCTAAACACAATCACACATTCTCTGTTAAAGCTCTGTATTGCCATTATTCCTCCGTCCTCTCTTTATTATTATTTCCGGAAACCTCTCAGTGAATAGAAGCACAGTTTTTGCAGGGTCATTTATAGAAGCCTACTGTGCGACGTCCTCCTCACCACAGGTATCTGCAGAGAAGACTCTCTCTCTCTCTCTCTCTCTCTCTCTCTCTCTCTCTCTCTCTCTCTCTCTCTCTCTCTCTCTCTCTCTCTCTCTCTCTCTCTCTCTCTCTCTCTCTCTCTGTCGCTCTCTTTCTCCCTCTCTCTCTCCGATAAGAGTAAATGAAATGGTTCCTTTCACCCCTCCTATCTGGGCCAGGGCATGAAATACGCCTTGCTTTGTAAAGAGACGGAGAGGAATGACTTGTGACCTACAAAAACCTCCAGATAAGTATTTATTCACTTATCTGTGTATTTACTGTTGGCATTAGATGTTCAGGCTCTCACCATTCTTGGGGTATGCTATGGGGATTATGTGTGTGAAATTTATTTCCCAAGCCTATAAATACTGATAGGGACAAACGCAAAAACGTACACATTCTATAAAGGCATTTGTTTATCGGCCACTGTAGTATAATTCTCTGAATAAGTGATATAATATTCTCATTTTAAAGGCTACGTGACATGTTTTTACACATAGGAGGCAGCTGCAGAAATGGTTCTTGCCTAAAGCAAGTTGCAGTTTTTATCATTATAACAGAAAGAAATGCTCAAAAACACCCAGAAATGGTCTGGCATTTGAGCAGGAATCTATATCTAAAAAATTAATTGGACATGCTTCACCTCACAGAAGAATTTAAGGACTGATGTTTCCTCATAGCCGTGTCAGTTTGATGACAGAGGTCCACTAATTCTTTATGCTGACCAAACAAATTAACCACTTACTCCCAGAAATTAATGGTTTTTATTGCAGATTCGAAGATTTTTGCCAAATTATAACATCTCAGCTTTTTAAGGGTCTTTCTATAAAAGCTGAACCTACAAAGTATCTGGAGGGGAAGCTGTTGGCAGAGGCAGCAGTTTCATTTTCATCCTGGAGAAACGGAATTGGAGAGGGACAGACACAGCCAGGGGACCAGGGGTCATTATGCATCCCTGTTGTATTTTATTTAGTTACCCTTTATAGGAGCTGACTTAAGAGCCCAGCACCTCCTTAAATGTTTGATTGATTCACTGTTTCCGGGAGGAAAAAATACAGAGATAAAGCAGAATATATTCGAGTTCCCCCATCCAGAAAATAAGGTCCATTAGGCTCTCAGTCTCTCTCCTTCCCGCTACTTTCCTGTCTCTCTCTCTCTCTCTCTCTCTCTCTCTCTCTCTCTCTCTCTCTCTCTCTCTCTCTCTCTCTCTCTCTCTCTCTCTCTCTCTCTCTGTCTCTCTGTCTCTCTGTCTCTCTTTCTCATCTCTCATCTGCCTCGTCACGGCCTGACGACTCAAAAATAAAGCAAAAGAGAAATCGCAACAAAACGCCACCGGTACTCTCTCTCTTTCTCTTCTCTCTCACTCTTAAAGAAAAAAAAAACGGAACTAGAAATTACTTTTGGCTGAAAACCTGTTTGGAAAGTTGCCCGCGAGAATACAGATGAAGCACATTTCCTTGAGCAAACAGTGAATAGATCTGTGAGATGTGCCAGGCAGGCATTTTGGACGTAAAGTGTTATTCTGATGTTTTTTTCCCCCCATCAACTATGAAATTATTAATGTTTTGTCAGGAAAGTGCGACTCAGGGAAGCTTGTTAATGAACATTTGGATGTATTAAAAGTTGTTCTATATAAAAAGAAATCTATTCTATAAATATTTTATCAGAAAAATTACAATTTAATTAAAAGCCGAGGTTGAAAACGGCCTGATAAAAAAATAAAAAAATAAAAAGGTAAATAAATAAATAGTAAGCCTGCAACAGTCTATTATTCCTGTTTCTATACTTCCCTATTCTTTTTTGACAGTTTCATTCGATTTGTCAGATTAAAATGTATTTTTTCATGTTAAAAAAACACGATTTTAGTAACTGTCTCTCCAACAATTTATGTCCGAATTGTTTTTTTTCTTTGAGCCAACTCATAACTTAGGTAGACCACAGCCTTACATAGCTACTTAATATTCAGCATGCCACCATTACCATTACAATGCGTTATTATGAAATTCAGCTCATTATCATCACAATTACCTGGTATAGGTTTTTTTTAAGAAAGAAAGAAAAAAACGTCACTGACATATATTGTCCTTCATGGTCTTAAACACACTCCAAAGTTAGCAGGTTTCCTCCAAATGTTTCTGTTTTTTATCGACGATATTGAAGACATGTAACTAATAAAACTGAGAAAAATACAGCAGTGGTTTTGTACGTGAAGACAATCAAACATCGTCTTTAGTATTGAACACAGACTAATTCAAACACACTTTGTTTTATACAAGTAAAGCAAAAAAAAAAAGTGGAATATTAAACTTTAGTTGATATTATAACTCCACACCCAAAGGCTGCACATATTCCGTGACTTGTGAGCTCTAGTTTATGGAAGTGTAACAAACACACACACACACACACACACACACACACACACACACACACACACACACACACACACACACACACACACACACACACACACACAGCAGCATTTCCACGCGTCACAGTCGATTCCTCCCAACCTCTCTGTCTCTACCTTTGACATTTTTTAGGTGTAATCGTTTTAAAGCGTCTCCGGGCTTTGACATATATAACTTTAGCTCCGCTGTTACCGTCAGCACCGCGGATCATTGGCTTTGGTGAAACAGCAGGAAGAGGAAACGTGATTCGTTCTAGCTTTTGGATGTGTGTGTATATGTGTGTGTTCAGTTTTGTTTTAATCCTGCGGGATAACGCACCGTGGGAACCTCTGTCAGTCACATAACACGGGTCCTCTCCGGGATTAAACTGCAATAAAATACTGAATGCATAATCTATTACATGGTTTTTAAAAAAGCCTGAAGCATCATTCATTGGGCCTTTAAATGCAAAAGCTAAATATAACATGAAGAGGCTGCTAATGCACTCTTCTTAAAATGTAATTCGCACCATATATAAAATAAAACTCGAAATAGGCCTTTTTACAAAACATGTAGAGTTCTTTCATTATTTCCTATTATTTGAGGCTCCATTACAGCCAAACTTCAGTTTTCTAACCATAAATATTCTATTAATTTGAAGATTATAAATTATTTTAAATGTTAGAATGAAGTCAGCTGATAGAGCCTATTGTCTAATTAAAGGCTTTTATTTAAAGCTTAATTTTATCTTATGTTTTAAAACTTGATGAATTGTGTAAATATGAGTCCTGTTTTTTGTAAATAGAAATCCTTTTTTTATTGCTCTTCCTGATAGTAACAGACATGCCATGCCACTTGTATAAAATACATTCCGACTGGGGGGAGGTGGCTGATAGTTGGGGAGGAAAAGTGGCCAGAAAAACAAAGCAGGGCTCGCCATGCCACGACTGAGTGACCAAGTTGTGTCCCACATTTAAAGCATATGGTTGCGACCCCAAGCGCCTGCTGAAGTGTCCTTGAGCAAGACACCGCGCAGAATTTCTCTGCAGGGGATCAAAAAAGTCTCGCCTTGTTATTATTATAAGACCTGAGCAGATCTCCGCTCGCACCTGTGCGCGTAAAGTGCAGTGTGTGTGTGTGTGTGTGTGTGTGTGTGTGTGTGTGTGTGTGTGTGTGTGTGTGTGTGTGTGTGTGTGTGTGTGTGTGTGTGTGTGTGTGTGTGTGTAACTTGGTTACGTGCAGAAACACTGTGGATCAAGTTCAGCTTTTAGTCATGCTTTGTTACCCCGGTGGGGTCTCTCTCTCTCTCGCTCTCTCTCGCTCTCTCGCTCTCTCTCGCTCTCTCTTTCTGACCCTGCACCTCCTCTTCCACTCAGGAGAGGAGGAAGGGTGCAGAGCAAACCGTCTCACACAAGGCACCTACAAATACACCAAAATGCAGGCCTGCATTTCAGTACAGCGTTATAAATACAATTTAAGGAAACCACTCAAAAAAAAACTCCACTCCAGCTTCTCATTCCACCATTAATTTAGTCAGTTTGCACCTGTTTAAAGTGCTCATTTGAATAACACTGCAAGAAAAAAGACACTAAAAAAATCAAGTGGTATGCTAAACTGCAAATGCATAAACGAGGAAAGGGGAAACTATAAAACATTTAGGCATAAAGTTTTGCATGCATCCAGATTTAAAACACTGCAAGAAGTCTTTAAGTGGAAAAATATGTAACAAGGTGAGAGATAAAACAAAAAAACAAATAACAGCATCTTAAATTAAGGCAGATCAATTCACTATTAAAACGTTATTTAATTTGCAAAAATCTTAAAGAAGACTGCTCATTACCTTAGCATTGCTGCAGACTTTTAGGTGGGAGAAATGAAAAGAAATATAGACTTTATGGCTGTTTTTTGTCTTTTTTGCAGTGCATAGTGCAGCTGGACAAGATAGCACCCTGCTGTTAATGGTACATGCACAGAGTTGTTGGTCTGGGGGGGGGGGGGGGGCAAGGGTTGCTTCAGCTCAGGGCAGATAGAGGAAATTATAAAGGTATAAACTTACTGTGCATAGCCGCAAACGGGTCGTGCTTACAGTGAATCTCCATCGTTTAGGTGGGGCTGGAGGGCCCCGAAGTGAGGGGTCTTAAAAATGCCACTGGACGCTCCGCTTCAGTCGATCACTATGCTGACAGACCGTGACCTCCAATAAATGGAAAAGGGTAGCAGTTCCCTTCAAATAGATGAACTTTTTCTCTTTTTTTTGCTGAATTAATTAAAAAACAAAAAACAAAAAAAACTTTAATTGATTGACAGTATGACCCAGGCTGCGTGTTGACTCGTGGGAATGAAAAGATGGTTTTAAAAAAAGAAGATATGTTTGCAGGTGGACGAGAAGAAAGAAATGGCGTCAAAAATATAAATCAGAGACGCGCTCCCTCCTCATAGGGACGGGACACCAGTGCGGGTCTGATCTGGCGTCTCCAAAACCTGAGGAGGGAAAAAACAGCAGTGGTGCTCATTCCTTCAGCTGCTCAGTCCAAAGAAGCAAACATGTAAAACTTTTTTTTTTTTCAAAAAAAAAAAAGAGAAATATTTATATGCAAACAGTATCCAAGTCCTCCCTCCCTGCCTTTCTCTCCTTCTCGGTGCGCTGGCCGTGACCTCTGAACTGCGACTAAACCGATGGGAGGCTAAACTTTTTCCTCTCAGTCTGTTAAAACAGATTTAAAAATTAAAATCGCTGTCAACAACAAAAATATTCGTTACAAATCCGCGGTTGGGTAATTAGTTATTCTTCTTCCAGATTAGTGGCTGCATATTCTTCTTGTCAAAAATCGTCCTCGACAGTTGCTTTCACATTTACACTTAATCTCCCATCAATAAAGCCAGTGAGAGTGGATGAGTGCTCACGTCTTGAAGTCCCGTATCCACTGTGCCAAAAAACAAACAAACAAGAAAACAAACAAAAAAAGAAAAAACAACAACAAGAAAACCAAAAAAAATGCAGTGTAGTAAAATAAAGAAAAGCAGCACTCTCTGGTGGGAGCAGATAAAAGCTACTCGGAATGAGAGTTGTTATCCTGTTGAACAGGAAATGTAGAAATGCAGCTCTTGGTCACTTTCTCTTCTTTCCCCTCTGAGCGCACGGAGCTACAGGACTCCCAGGTTTATGTGTGAGTTTGGAGACGTATTTCTTCACGTTGGAAAAGTCCTGTCCAAATTGGGGTGGGAAAAAAGGGGGTCGTTTTCTCCCCGCTCATGCCAGGAAACGCCAAAGACAGTGATGTAAATTAAAAACACAAACAGGCTTCTTGAACTGCGCAGTGAAAAGCTGCCTGCGCCCAGCTTCCACGGTGGCGCACGCCGTGTTTCAGGACCTGGTCTGCGGACAGCGCCCGCGCTCCCAACCCCCTGCAACCCTAACCTACACACGCCGGCCAGCCGCCCGTCACTCACAGCAGAGCCAGCCAATCACAACGCGAACCTTGCCTCAACGTCATCGCCAACCCTGGATAGGATCGGGTGGGCGGGGGAGGGAGTCGCTGATTGGCTGATGCGAATCCCGTGGGCCAATGACGCCCCGCATATATTGCCCGTCGACCAATGGGGAGGCTCGGTGAAGCGACGCAGGGCTCGGGGAACAGATGATCATATGTTTAATTTCAATTAACGAAGTAAAAAACCTAATGCCTTTATACCCATTTGCGCTCAATTTATTCATGTCAATATTAAATGGCTAATTAATTGAGTATTACTAAAAATGAGGCTTAGTTGCAGCAAGGCTTTATAAATTAGGGAGTGCTCAGGAAAGTCAAACAGTAATTGTCCATATTTCTCATTGTAGGTATATAAAGAAAAAAAAAAGAAAAGAGTATATGAAGAGAAAGAAGTTCACAGCATGTCAGTGAAACACATTTAAGACAACATTTTCCTTCAGAAAACTTAACTGTGTGTTTCCACTTGCTCTAACCACCTTTATAGGCCTACAGAAGTGAGAACTGTCAGGTGTAATGAAAACAATTGCCCCCCCCCCCCCCCCCCCCCCCCCCCCCCCCCTCCATAATTCTTCTCTTTCAACACAAATGTTATAAATCTTCAGCTTGGGAGAAGCGAGAGAAAGCATATGAAACATGCATTCGCCACTCATTACCTAACTGATTGCTGATCCAAACGGATGTCGTGTTTTATTTCTTCCTTTTTGTTTAATGAAATGCAATTGGCGAGCTCCGCATTTACACTCCAATCTGAGAGAGAGAGAGGGGATTCAATACATGTGCGTCCCACCTGATTTGAGAGGGCATATCTAAGCCTCGCCCCTGTAATATTAACCACACAAATAGCCTAAAGCATGAGCCAAATGAAAAAAAGTGTTATTTCCCTTCTTCCTGTTTCTAGACATTTAATCATTTCAGTTCCTCGCTCTTATACTGCGCGCCCGACCCTTAGATTAGACATATTTATAGCTCCAGGACAGAAACAATCATGTGACCCTTCCCTATATCATTTAAGATACTGCCTATATGATTATTTAGAGAGTTAATGTTTACTGCTGAATGTACAACAATACCAGCAATTTATCCATAGTTCACAGTTTTATCCTCAAAAGACTTCCAGGCTTGATGTACCTCAAGGCGATGCATCAGATCCTGAAAAGGTCAATATATGATATTATTGAATTTATTTCATTTCTTAGGTTTATCTTTCTTTCATGACGTGCACTTCTGTCTCTGTGGTCATTTTGAATCCCTCAAAGCCCACCAGAAACAGCCTTAAATCAAAATGCAGCAGAACTTGTCAGAGGCAGGTTGTCCTCATTAAAACTGTTTATTTCAGTTCATTTTTTTTTCTTCTTCTTCTGTTTGAAATCATATCAGAAACCTGATCTCTTCGGCTTTTCTTTGGGGTTTGCTCTCTGTCGGAGGCTTCTTTGGTGTGTGTGTTT
Source organism: Scomber scombrus (assembly GCF_963691925.1). Lineage (NCBI taxonomy): Eukaryota > Metazoa > Chordata > Actinopteri > Scombriformes > Scombridae > Scomber > Scomber scombrus. Next base: position 18,330,630 of record NC_084971.1, read on the forward strand.
ACAACATGAACCACAAGGGGGCGTTCAACCTTGGGCTATGTGCCAGCACGCGCGCACGAGCGCACACACGCGCAAATACAAGACATACAGGAACTTTACCATCAACATTCTTGAACTTATAAGCTTCCAAGCAGTCCAAGAGGGCCATAAACTTATCCATAATATGACTCAATGGACCTGTATGGAAACATATTAATGCACATTATACAGGATCATTGAAATAATACCACTCAGTTTCTCTAACCCACATCTTTAACACTAAATGTGGTTTCATGAATCTGCATTGATTTCATGTTACTGCTTTTTAATCCACTGACAGGAAAGTACAGCCCGAAACATTCGCACTAATCCTCATTCATATTTCACGTCTCTTTTCTTGAGTATCCATGAATTATAAGGTCTCATACAAATCTGACAGGCAGCAAACCAGATTGATTTTGTTTCCTAATTCCAAAAAAAAAAAACCCAGAGGGAAACTGAAACTGATATTTAGACTTGGATCATGCACATAGACAGAGACATAGACTTTAATGCATAGGCCACGTATGGGGACGAAAGTAGCAAAAGCAGCTACAGACAGACTTGAGAAACACTGAAAAAAAAGATTTCAATTGGCCAAGTGTGAAATTTGTATTTTCAAAATACATTTTAACATCATGTATTTACTATTTTTTTTCCTGCATTCATTTCATTTTCCATAATAAATAAATATATATAAATAGCCTAAATAATACAGGCCTATATTTGCATTATTAGAGCATGAGGGTCATGGGGTCTTCAAAGAGGGGCTCTAAAGCAAAAAAAAAGAAGCAAAAAAGCAAACAAAACAATATAATATTATTTTGTGTGTTATCTTTCTCGTTTTCATTGTATCCGTTCTCCCTCTGCAGCCAGAGTCTGTTTTGGTAATTTGAGATATAGACACAAGCGGTTTCTCCCCACATAAGTAAGTTCAGTCGCAGCCCTTGTCTCTCCGATTTGCAAATTAAATACATAAGCAATTAAAAAATCCAAACACAATCAATCATGTATACAAATTGTTGTTGCTTTAGGGTTGGAAATTTAGAGGAAAAAACTTCCATCAGGGTAGGACGACTTTAATCCGGGGGTCCAAATACATTACCATATTTCATTACCTCTCCAGTGTTAGAAATGGGAGGATGGGTGGAAGAGGAGGAGGAGGAGGAGGAGGAGGAAGAGGGTGTGTATACTTTTTTAAACAGTAGTAAGAATGTGGTTGACTTGTGATAATCATTTGGAGGCAAATTGGAGGCAATGTTGTTGCTTAAGTGCTCCCTCTTTCTCTCCCCTTCCCTCCATCCACCATGAAAGCTTCGGCTGTTTTGCTTTTTGCGCCCGAGCCTCGAAACGAAAAAAGCAATGAAAAATTAATAGCGCATGTTAACTCCACCAGCTCGTTTATTACACGCCCGCTGACTGTAAACATAATGAGAAAGCTCCCGTATCTCTTCTTAAGTTTTCATTTGCTTATAAAATATAAAAGTCATAACCAATAAATAAAATATATGGACTGGAGAGTGAACAGTCTTGGACCTCCGTGGTGGAACTCGACTGTGTACCGAGCAGGTTAAATCACTCTGATGCGTCCTTCAGTTACAGGCCTCATCAGATGGACCTATTTGTATTCATTCCGCTCGGTGATAATGCAAGTAAAGACCAATCTGTCATCTGTCAGGTGGGATGCGTGGCCCTGACCGTAATATCAGGCCCTGTCCTGTGTTTGAAGGGGCACTTGAGGTCAAAACGAAAGTAGGCTATGCCATGTGAGGGTCATCTCTCTCTTTCTTTCTCCCCCCTCCCATCTTCCTCTCCTCCTCTCGCTCTCTCACATATCGTAGATCTTCTTGGTTTCTCTTGTGCAACCGATGCAAACATCAGGAAAACCTAACCTGGCACATACGCTTGCTGAAGGTTGTGGCATTCGACTTCAACGCGGAGAGTCCGAATATAGTTTATTAGAAATATATAAAAAATATAAAGCCTGAAACAGTCACAGAGGCTGTTTGGGATCCATACACCGTTTGGTCTTTAAGCTGCAGGGACACAGACACAAGGGCTGATTGTGGTTTACACATAGTATAGTATATGTGGACCAAAGCTGGCATCTAAATGATTGCTGAGTGCGGGTTTGGTTTTTACTCTGCAACAGGCAATCCAGATTTCATCATGCTGAAATGTTGTTGTTTTAGAGGGAAAGATTTGAGTGGAAAATGGCTCAGTTTTGAGTAACACATATTAAAAGTCACAGGGAGATAAGGATTTCTGTAATAAGACCAGAACAGATAAATGAGCCACGTCTATTTTTTCACATTTGTAAAATAATAATTTCACGTCAGTCACTTGCCCCCCTACTTGAAACGGGCCTTACTTTTTCGAAAGAACCGGCCTTGCGCACTTTTAACGCACGACCAGACCTGCGGGGCGGGGAAGAGGGGGGGTCTCATTAGATCCACGTTCATTCTCACAGACTCTTCTTTGTACCCCAAGCACGTATTTTAAAAGTTGAGAGGAAATGGAGAGGCAGTAGGTATAGGCCCCGGGCCCTAAAGACTTGACACATCAACAGGGGAGGGCCTCCTTTAAACTCTGGTTTCCTCCGTGGTTAAAAGGTTATTATCCAATTGCTCCAAATCCCATTGCTTTCACACGTTTATCGAGGGGAAAGGCCCACTCCACAAAAGACTTAAAAGGACAGAGCATTATTTGTCTTACAGACCATAGGCATTATTTAGTGACAAATGTCCACAGAAAGCCGGGAACCGGGCTAATTTATTTCCATTTTGAGACAACGTATCTGAATCGCGGCACACTTCCTTACACGTCATTTTGAAAATGATTCTTTAAAAAAACACCAAATACTTTCAGAACTGTTTTAGTCATTAATATGTTTCTAATTAACAGGCATAACTAAAGCAGATTTTTTTTTTTTGCTTTCATGGAGAAAAGACTTTCCACTAAGCACATTACCCTTTCAGATAGAGGCTGATGACCTGCCCACCGTTTCTTAACGACAAACGACGTTTTATCAATGCAGACGCAGCGGGCAGCAATATGAAATGATGTGATATCCATTGGGTGCCATAACAAGGTCGATGGCCTGCTCCATTGCTGTACCAGACCCCGCTGTTTTATGAATAGGCCTATAGGAGATGAACCTGTTGAATAAAGTAATGGAGACACGCAGGAACGAGTCGAGCTCAGACTCACTGAATCAACGAGGACGTTTTTGGTGCAAACTGAGTCTGCAACTTCAACCTTCTGTTCTATAAAACAGCCTCCACTGTTTTTTTTAACACAAATTCAAAAATATTGATTGAATTGCATTTAATTAGAAGGTGAACTAATGCCATACAAACACACACACATAACTGCAAACAACCACCATCACCTTATCTCAACAACTCCACTGCATTTTTCATTAAAAGTACCAATAAAGGTACCAAGGTGCCCCACTCAGGTAGTGCTGAACATACCAACACGTGGAGCTGAACTAGCTGGCGCACAACGTGGTGGTCCAGACTTAACCCAACAAGCAGACCCACAACCAAAAACTGTAAACTTAACCAAAAAACCAAACGTTTAAAATAATGATTAAACAAATCAATTGCTGCCAACAAAATGCAATTTAAACCAGCAAAATTTTAATTCTCAAAATTTTCCCACAACCGTTTTCTCCTTTGCTGTTAAAAGTCAAACAACAAATTAAAACACATTTCTTTAACACAGCAACACGTTTCCATTGAAAGAGGGACTAACTGATCATCCTGACCCCAAAAGTTTTCATCAGTGGCAACAAAAGTCACAAACTTGAGAGAAAAAAAAAACATTTTGGCTCATGTATGGGCAACTAGTTGAACAGTAAGTTAATGGTACATCTTTTTGTAGTTTTAGTCATGAGGGACAACTTCATGAACTATTACAAAGTTTTCTGCAGAAAACTTTGTAATAGTTCAAATATTTCGGAAAACCACACATAACTATAGGCTAAATAACTTTCAAAACACAGTGAAAAGTTTTTCATCAGCATAACATTCAACAAACAAAACAACGCCACCAAACTGCGTTTCACCTGTTAAAAGACCAATTAACCTCATCATAAAATGTGAAATGAAGCCGGTGCGACCTCTACCTGCTCTCCCCAGCCGCAGTGCAGGACTCTTGGGCCCCTGGTCCATGTTACCCGGTTAGAACAGGGGGAGGCGATGGAGGGAGAAAAAAGAAAAAGAACAAAAAACTTTTTCCTATGTCCCCCTCTGTGTCTTTCTCTCTCTCTCTCTCTCTGTCTCTCTCTACTCTCTCTCTCTCTCTCTCCCTCTCTCCTCTCTCTCCTCTCTCTCTCCTCTCTCTCTTTCTCTCTCCCTCCCTCCCTCTCTCTTCTCTCCCTCTCTCTCTCTCTCTCTCTCTCTCCTCTCTCTCTCTCTCTCATCTCTCTCTCTCTCTCACTCTCTCTCTCTCTCTCCCCCCCTCTTCCTCACTCTGGCACTGTTTTCCTCTCTCCCTCTCTTTTTTTCCTTTCGTCCTACAGTACTTTTGGGGCGAGTTGTAGGTTGAAATAATTCGACCCTTCCGCTCCCTATTGCACTCCCTGCAAGTGCTCAGTCAGCTGCCAACTAAACGCTTTAGGTGGAAAAAAGGCTTCGGGGGGAAGCGTGAAATGATCACGCCGAGTAAAAGAGCCGCTCTCTCAATGTGCGCTCATGTCCTGGTCCTTTTCCCTGCACGGGCTGCACACACAAATGCAATAAACGTTCGCGCTAAACGTGCACGGCATTAAACACGCACTCTAGCTCGCGCGCACACACGCACACACAACTTACAACCCTTCCCTTCAGGGCCGCGCCCCCCCCCTCACTGCCATCTGTTACCAAGTTCCACTTTACTAAACTTTCCCCGCCCCCGCCCCACTCCCCTTCTCTCTGTGTTTCTCTTACTGTGCCCCTCTTTTATGTAGATTCATTTCCTCTGATTCATTCCCTGGCTGCTATGTAGGTAGCATTAAATTAGCCAGTATGCGTAACGACAGGTTCTGTTTTCAGTAACTCATAAACCCGGGAAAGTTGTGTTTTTACGCGAATTTATGTTCAGTGTCCCTTTCAGCATCTCCCAAACAGCGTCTTCGTGAGTTTTCTTCAAACTTCTCTCCTTCTCTGCCAGTATACACCTGTTACGCACGATGCACTTTACGCATTACGCACGGACTGAGGAGTAGGTGCGCGAGGGCTCTCTCTCTCTCTCTCTCTCTCACACACACACACACACACACACACACACACACACACACACACACACACACACACACACACACACACACACACACACACACACACACACACACACACACATGGCTCCCGCGTTCTGCAGAGGAGAGTGCAGCCTTCTCCTCCTGCACTTGACTGTGTGCAAAGTGTTTGTTACAAAACGGATAGTTCCGGTCCTCAGCTCTGATTGTTCGCAGACACACACCTGTGAACGCATAACATTTAATTTAAATATTAATTTGCCAACAGAAAATTTCCCACTCATACTGATACTCACAGCTTTGTTATGTTCTCTTCGCAGGGACTTTATTCTCTGGCGGAACAATGCCATTCAAGATTTCTTGAACATTTCTCTTTGCACCTGCCGTCTCACTAAAGCACATCTCCACTGAAAACAGACATTTTACACCAACTTAGAGGGTTTTACTCCACTTAGCACAGGGTTACAACCTTCTTGCACTGTGTAACTTTGGCCCTGTGGCTTATCACTAGCCTAACCAAATACTTACATACTCAAAATGCGTTGCTTGGATTGATAGCAACAGGAAGAATTTATTAAATGTATCTTTACTAAAAATGTCAGTAACCTACACTCGTGTCGACTGGCAAACATATAATTAAATAGAAGCCAAAAAAATCACTCTCCCATTCCCCATTCAAGGAAAGGCGAAATAATTACAGCTCAAGACGTAGGCTGTTATTCAAAATCAATTTAAAAATGTGAATATTTGCACGTCCCAGTTTGAGACCAAAGCTAAAAGTAGCAGCGAAAGTTTCGAGTCTTTTGGGGGAGAAATGATAAGAGTTAGACATGAGCGCGTTCAGCTTCAGATTTCAACCAACAGATAGAGCATGAGCCGAAATCAAGAATGTCATTTGCCAGTTGTCTACTGCACCAGAAATATATTTGTTTTTTCATGTGTGCAGAGATTCAGTGAAAAAATGCTATGACGCCAGGTAAGATATGTGGAAATGAATACATGAGGGAAAGGAGTTGAAATCAAGGCCACTCTTATATCAGCCTGTCGTCACTGCACTGAATAAAGTAAACGGTTTTGCCATAAAATCCTGACAGACATGACAGCGAAGGGACGGTGAAGAATTAGACACATTTTGTTGTTTTGCCTCCTTGCTCGGTGTCTAACTGCTCCTTCCTCTATCCTCTCTCTCTCTCTCTCTCTCTCTCTCTCTCTCTCTCTCTCTCTCTCTCTCTCTCTCTCTCTCTCTCTCTCTCCATTTTCTCTCCTCCAGACAGCTGCAGGTCTCAGGGTTCACGCGCAGCCCCGAGACAATTGAGTGTGGAACAAAGCGCGAGACAGCGACCCATTTTGCTCTGCTTGTCGCCTCGCGCTGCAACACTACGACCCTGACCTCCGGCTCGCGCCCACACAACATCGCAACATAAATACTAATGTTTCCATGTGGTGGCGGGAAACAAACAAAAAAAGGAAGATCATGTCTGACCTCCCTACACAGAACAGCCAATGAATCAATCAATCAATCAATCGGTTCTCATCAGGAAAATATTAATTTATGCTACTTCAAGTGTTGCAGAGGCTGCAGGGAAAAGTATAAATTGATGTTAGCATAAAGTGAGACATATTTACAGTATTCCACAAATATGGATAACCGTTAGAAATAGGCTTTATTAGGTTACTTATTGCCTACTGCAGCTACTTATCACTTAATAGACTGTTACATGTATAGAGTTGTAGATTTCTTATAGCCTAAACCAATGAGTTATAGCAGAAGCCTTTGCTCTCTGCAGCACTTACAGTTTGCCTACAGGGGAAGAAGATAATGAATCCTCGACAGACGTGCCTTGTTGTTATCTTTTTAAAGGCCCAAAAGTTGAATCTGTATGCATGGCCATGGTAGCGGATTATTCAGTGCATTTCCTAAACGTCCGAGCTCGCAATAAAGACTGTGCAATTATCTTTTATTGAGCTATTTGAAGAAACCCAGTTATTATAGGCACTATAATGCCTTTTTTTTCTTCCTTTAAAAAAAAAAAAGTTGGTTATGTTGCCAAGGTTGCAGTGCGGAATAGGATGATTGAGAATACTTTTTATTAAAATAATAATAATAATAATAATAATAATAATAATAATAATAATAATAATAATAATAATAATAATAATATAGACTAGTAATCATTATAATATGTAAAATTGACACAGGTTGTGGAAAGGTTCATAATGCTCATAATTACGTGTTGCCTGACAATATGAAAATGTGAATATTTATAGTTTATTATTACTTACTTTATTATTTTTACTTTATTTTATTTTTATATTATTGTATATAATAAAGTATAATATAAGTATAATGAAGTATGTATAATGAAGTATGTCATATATATACACACATATATATATATTAGTCATTACAAATGGAAAACTTCACATTTATATTATTCATGTTACATCACTTGTATTCGAAATGTCTTCAACAAAAAAAATATATATATATATAGCCTATAATGTAATAATAACTATATAGATGCCCCCCTTTTGAGAGATAATGGGAAAAATATATCATTGTTATATTAAATAGGTATTGATGTAGTAAAATAATTTTAATATCTTAGTAGTAGCAGTAATAGTTTTTTTTTTTTCTTGTTGTCTCCTTAACTTAGTGAGGTGTCGCTCCACATTTGGCTTGCCTGCAGGATCTCTTCAAAGAATTCGCCATAGTTTAGATATTAATCATCACTTGTTTGTTTTTCATCCCCGTGCTAATTAATGTAATTAATCTGAGGGGGAGTAGTTGGATCGGTGACCCGCGCTCTGACCGAGCGGAACCGGAAAGAATCGCATTAAAGCGAGAGACAGAAGAAGAACTACAGGGACGATTCTAACAATAAGTAAACACGTAAACACAAGAAGAGATGCTGTCTGTGCCTCTCTGGGACTTTTGGCTTTCACCACGCTGTTAACATGTAGTGTAAACTGCAGGCAAAGAGCTCAGGTTAAAGGCCTGCTGTTGTCAGGGATTTAGATCAATGCATGTGTGAGGAATACTGCAGGCAGGATTGACAGAGACAATGACCGTAGTGTATTAATGAAGAATTATGCATCAGAACCAGTCTGCCTGCTTTATGTAGCTTAGCTGTCATGGAAGAAGTATTCAGAGCCTCCTACTTGAGTAAAAGTAGTAGTATACCACAGTGCAAAAATACTTCACTACAAGTAAACGTTTTCTAAAATAAGTAATTACTTCCAAAAAAAGAGTGAAGAATGTGAAGTATTCATTATGCAGATAGACCCATTTCATAGAGTGTGTGATATTATGTTGAATGATGATTATTTTATGTGTATTAGATTATTACAGATATTTTAGCCTATTATTGGATTATTATTATTAATGGCGCATGAAAGTATAAGCAGCTTGGTTTGGAGTGGACCCTTATTTTAACTGTTTCATATATAACAATGTGTAATTTCTTATAAATCCATCATACAGCAGAATCTTTATCTGCAAAGTAAAATTGCTGTCAGATAAATGTAGTGGAATATATCGTGAAATATTTACCCAGAATTAGTAATGGGTAAAGGCGGCAGAAAATAAATTATAAGTACCTTAAAATAGAGTTAGGTATTGTTTCACAAACACAAAAAATGGAGTCGATTACCATCCTTTGCTTTTCCCCTCTAAATGGGAGCAGCCACAAATGCTCAATTCAGTTTTTTGTTTAACTTCATAGCCACATTTACATTTTTTGACAGGACTTTTACCAAGAAGTGACTTTTGGGTTTGGAATTAATTTATATCTCAACCAGATGTTCCCAAAGTTATGCTTAAAATGAACAGAGACTACACATATGTGCAAACTTTGGCCCTAAAGTATGGAATAGTTTACCTCTCACTATCAGATAATCTAATTTATCTTTAAAAAAAACAAAACAACAACAAACAAACAAACAAAAAACTCTCACTTATATTCCCTCACGTTTTTCGCAGATGTTTTACTGTTTTACTGACATTATTTCTCTTTTATTGATTTTATTTGGTTCCTGTTATGTTTGTCACTGTCCTGTTTGATATTTTGTGCTAAGTGTTTTTAATTAGAGGCACCATGTAACTTCTGTTTTGAAAAAACTACAAGTACATTTCTTACTCCCTAACGTACTTGCTTACTTTAGCTTGATGGTTTAACTCAAGGTTTCAGTGTTTTTACTATACTTGAAGTAAATCATGTGTGTCTGGAAACATAATAACACAGTAGCCACTAACACAAAGACAATACTCCTTTATTGGGTGTGTTGTAATTCTACTTTTGGTAGATTTTCTTCTTATATTTCTGTATACCCAGACATTTAAACACCTTGATAACAACTTGTGTTTGCCTTCACTTTCCCCCGAAATACTCAGAGCCACGGTGCTGATTGAGCTTACCTCGATATCCCTGGGATTTAATTCAGAGTGGCACTTCACTGTGGCGACACAAGGTTCCCCTTTTTTGCAGCCACAGTGCCTGGGTGTTGCTGTGACTATAGAGGCTAGAAGGGGGCTTAAGGGCTGCAGGGCGGATTGAGAAATGGGACACATTATTTGTCCATGAAACATTATGTGACACAACATGACACCAGGCCATTTGTATGTAAAGGTAAACATTTCAGCGTGACGATTCGACAAGAGCGGACAAGGCTCCTGTCAATGTGGTTTTTATACTTGCAGCTGAGAAAGAGGTGTTGTGGCATCGTGTAGTGATGGAGTGTGTATATGGGACTTTGTGTATGTGTGTGCGCGTGTGTGTGTGTGCGTGTGTGTGTGTGTGTGTGTGTGTGTGTGTGTATAGAGCTTCTGTTCACAAATTTAATCCCCATAGACACAAGTCACTTGGTTTTGTCTGAAAAGGTGTTTTCAGGCTTGTTCTTTTTCTTGCTGGAAACACTGACAGACTGTTGATCACAGAGCTCCACAAAAGGTGTTTTTTGGGGTGTGTGTGTATGTGGTAATTTCACCTGTAAGGGTAATTAATTTAATTGAAAGAAAGTGTGATGTCAAACATGTCCAGTAGGTGTCAAATAAATATATTATGAGCCAGATTGGACCACAAAAAATGGCTCAAGTACATCAACAGAGAGTCCAAAGACAATGATTCCTGAAGTTTTTGGCTTGTGACCCCTGACAAAAAAAATTAGGGTTCCATTTGTGACCCCTCCATCACATTTGGAAATGGCCTTTATGTGGACATGAGTTAAAAGCATTTCAAGTAACCATTGTGTTTTCCTTCTAGAATAGTTTGATTTCAAGTAGAGTCTGATATTAAACCATCAGACGATATAAACTCTAAATTGTCAGAAATGTTGTCATTTATATTGATGGAGGTATCTATTCCTTTAATATCTCTGGGTGTGTCAAGGCATTGTAGGCAGTGTTGCAAATCAATGAGCAGGACCATTTAATGGCAGTATTGGATTTTTATATGATTTTTGCATCAGTGTAATGAAATACTTTGATTTGTCAGGTATTCGGTTTTGGTGAATTATCCTAACCTGACATTCAGTATGATTTTATCTATAAACAGTTTCTTAATTTTATTTTATTTTTTTTACAGAAAATAATACATCATGATATAAGTCAATATCACAATAGAAAATTACTCTACACATACAGTGATTGAAAATGTTATGTCATATTGTCAACCTCAACTACCCAGTACCTAGTAGGAAAAAAGTAAAAATAAGAAAAGTCAAGGACATTTTTTTTGTGTGTTAACAGGATTGTTTTTTTTCATCCCATTATAACTAGTGACCCCAAGGATTTGTGTGGTCCTGACCCCCCAGTTGGGAACTTGTAGTCTGAGAAATAGACTATGTAATCACAAAGTTAATGTCTTAGCTAAAAGAGGCTAAAATTAACAAAAAAGAACATTAACCGCAGTGTGTGAATCTTTCTGCTTTTCATTGTATCATAAATCAGAGTCAAAGCTACTGGTGTGGAAGAGGTGTCAATTTTAGGGGCATATTATATTCCATGTCTGAAAACTAAAGTACAATTTCAGCATAGGGCAGAGAAACTGAAGAAATATTCTTTTACATGGCACAGAATTTCAGGTTATGCCCCTGTGACAAGTTATCATGCCCCTACGGCTGTGTTTATCATTTGTTTCTTCCTGCATGTGAGCTTTGCCTCTGATTAGTACATGCTCCACTTGGCATATTAACTCCAGAATCTACTGAATCTCTTTTAATACAACCACCAGTTTCTTATCCTGCAAAGCTATTTGTTGCAGTGATATCTATTAGAATTAATGCAAATATAACACCTCTGTTTATATGATTGAAAAGATCAAACTTTCACTGAAGTGATACGACAGTGTGAAAAAAAAAAATCCCTGGTGATGGGGCTTTAGGTTCAAATGCCGTACATCCAATATATGTGAATGACTGCAGCACAGAGGGCCCCATATGGGTGATGCATGGGAGCCATTTTTGTTCAGAAGCGCTGATCCAGGGCAAGTCTTTTTTTCAGAGGGAATTCCTCCTGCCTGGCTGCTTTAATACAGGCTGACTGGTTGTATTTACATACATACAGTAACAAGGACGCCTGTGCCAACAGCAGAAAAGGAAGCAGTATGTTTTCTTTTTAACAGAAGTCCCTTTACAGAACTGAAACAAGCTGATGCAATCAGTTACTGTTACAATCTACATCTGAGCAGGTGTTAAATGTGTTTTAAAAAGACATTCATTATGCATTTCAAACCTTACACTTACCTCAAGGGTTTCAACTAACAATAATATTCATTATGGTTTTCTTAATTGTTGTATCAATTGTTTGGTCTGTAGAATGTTAGCATATATATATATATATATATATATATATATATATATATATATATATATATATATATATATATATATATATATATATATATATATATATATATATATATATATATATATATATATTTGTATAAAACACTTTTTTTTTTTAAAAAGGAAAAGACAATCAAAAGTTCCCAGAGCCCATGGTGATATCTAAAAATGTCTTTTCAAAACTCCTATATTTAAAGATACTGTTTTCTTTCATATAAGACAAAGAAAAACAGAAAATATTCACATTTAAGCAGCTAGAACCAGTGATTTTTTTCTACTGTTTTCGCTTAAAAAGCAAAATTAAATCATCGCAGATTAATTTCTTGTAGTCGACTAATCATTTCAGCTTCAACTGCACTATGGACAACATATTTCACATTTTTTTACTCTGCAGATTCACCAGAGAAAGCCATATGCTATTTTAGATTTTAGTACAATTTCTGTGAAATCTTGTCATTAACGTTTCATCACACTGACTAAATCCAGGCAATATCAGTGTTGAGGACACAGTCTGGTCTTCAGACAAGTACGTCTGTACACAAATGACCATCAGTTACAGAATATTGCCAATAAACTACAAGAATCCTGTTTGGATAAAACACTTCATTCAGAGTGTCTGGCTCCAAATGAAAGCGGGAGGCACTATAGCACATACAAACACCATCAAATGAGAGCAATGACATGCTTCTTTTAACTCCTTCTCCTCAATAAAGATCATTCATCAGGCAGAACCATCCCTTTGGAATATGTGATTGGAAATTGGGCGACTTTAGATCCCAGTCCTGGACACTCCATCCATCTTCAACACGCCACTGGTCTGAACACTTGGAGATGAGCCACTGAACCAGATGCCTCCATTCAGCCGGTCTCCTCTACCTTTTCTAAAAAAAAAAAAAAAAAACATAATAGTAAATACCAGAAAATGCATGGAACCCAAAATCAGGCAGCCACATCACAATTTCACTGAGGCAGTGAGGCATCCCGAACCTGCATCCAATTTAGGGAGAGACGGGGAGCGGAGGAGGCAGAGGGCCCCCCATAAGCACTTCCCAAAAACAAAACAGATGCAGGATCATAAGTGTGTGTATGTGTGTATGTATGAGATGTATACATGGCCAAAAAGAGGTGATAGTGTTGAGACATGAAGTGCAGCCTAACCTTTGGAAGGAAACAATCCAAACTCAGTGATGGCCTTTCCTGTGTTGACACGCATGGAGAAACCTCTGGAATCAGATGGCATTCACCCTCTGATTCGTTATCATGGCCCCATTCGCTCACTGTTATTATGAGAGGGCTGCCTATAGCTGGATATACAGAGTTCACAATTATTATCATGATATGAAGGGGAGGAAAAGAAGGATGTTAATGTTACACAGTCTGCACGAGAGCCAGGATGGCATAATTTTGCTGTATTCAACTTGTAATAAATATGACTGATGGCGATAGCTCGTCTGCTGAATTACATTTACATATAGATTTACATTCCCATCAACATGTAATAATAGCACAAGCCTGAAGGTCCATACTAGTCGCTCAGACATGCATGCACACACTCAGTGCACATATTCTGACATTTCATAGCTAATATTTGTGCCTTATTGAGGAAGGTGAAAAAGCTTTGCATCCATCAGAGTGACAACAGTCTATGTAGTGAAAAACAGTGCAGAGCTCTGCTGGATCTTTTGTCTGCAGAAAAAGATATATGATGCCTTGGAAGTAAAGCAGCCCAGTTGACAATTCAACAATAACTTTAATAATGACTTTTTAAAATCACAATAATGAAGTTAATGGGTACTCTTTGAGCACAAAGAATATGTGCCACCAGTAGCTCACAATATTTTGCATAGCATTAGAGCTCAATCAGTGCTGGAAGTATGTTTTTATGCATGTTTTAAGTTCTTGGCATTTTGCTTTTATAAGATAGTGATAGTAAAGAACTGACAGGAAATGAAGGGAGAGAGAGAGAGAGATAGATGGGGGATGACATGAAGTAAACTTACCCCAGCTGGACTTGAACCAGGGATGCCATGAGTGCATGGTCAGCATCCCAAACCCTTTAGCTATCAGTAGAAATCCACTTTAGATCTGCTATTATTGTAACTGGATTTCTATTTCTTTATTATCAGTCAGCCTAAAGATCAAAAACTATTCATTAAGTCTCTCTCACAAGCAAACAAACTATTAAAGGACAAGGCTGGCGATTATCTATATATTTCCTATTGTCATTAATCTCACATACGGAGACAAACCAACAATGAATTCATCGTATTGACAAGTAAAAATCTTGCTGTTATTAGTTTTTGGAGATGTTTCTGAACAAACTACCATCATCACACTCTTTTGGGGTGAAGGAACATGTTGCCCAGTGCAACTGAGTGGCTAATTAGTTTGTTTGTAAGTTTGTAAGTTTTTGGACAACAATGGAGGTCTGCAGCACAAAGAAATAAGATATCAGGCTTTGGATACACACATAATACGTGTGAGTAGGATGAGTTTATTGGTGGTTTGACTCTTCACTTGAGATTTGTTGACAATAAGAAAAATATAGAAAATCACCAGCCATATCCTTTAAATTTGTATGATTGAAAATGTATTTTTTCTGCTTGTATTTTAAAACTTCCCATAACCTTAAAATTACCACCTGCCCCTGTGGGAGGTACTGACTTGCAGAACCTCTTTACTAAATGTCTAGTTGGATTTCATATATTCACAGTTTTGGTCATTATAGATAGTCTTAGTAAGAAAAAAAAAAACTCCTACAGGGAAACGATTTGGTAATCCTATAATTATACTAATTATACTACTTCTACAAACTCCACATCACATCAAAACATTATTCTTCCTTTAAGATATCAGAAGAATATGATGAAAAGATATACAGATGAACAAATAGTGCACAGAGACACTGACGGTCCATGTCAGCACATAATTAATTCACTCAGATCGAGCTAACACTGAGGACTTAATCTACAACATAAAGTCCCTCTCCACTCAAAAATATGTTTTCCTTCTTGTTCCAGTTGGATGTTTGAGCTTCACTGATTTATGTATGTGCAGATTTTGGCACTAGAAAGCTGTTTTCACATTCATCTGCTGACAGTGGAAAGTTTCTCTGTGCTCATTGAAAAAAAAAAAGTGTGATGTGGAAACTTGAAGCCTCCAGTGAAGAAACACTGAGAATGGACGTTACAGTGAAGATGGAGACATTTTGTGTTCAGAAATTAAACTTGTATCTGCATATTCACATATCCATGAATTTTTATTGAGGGAGAAGGAGTAGCCTAGATGTCACTTAAGGATTTTAATGAGATAGACCTAATTGAACTTTTTTGTGTGGAAAAAAACATATTAGACACAAATTATTACTCAGTGTAGAGAGCTTTTATAAAAAAAACTCTGGAAGTTATCTTTGAACAAACACAATCACAACAGCCTACAGTTTGACTACAGCCTCCTGTGCTCTCTGTAATATCTCCTGGGTTTTGGCCTGACGGAGTGAAACGTTACGCTCGGCCAACCGCTTTCCTTTGGACAAACCCGGATGTTAATCGTCTGTCTCCCTCTGGCTGGAAGCGAGAGATCAGCCTCCGACATATGTAACCTCCTCAGTTTGTTGGATAAAAGGTGAGCTTATGATTATTGACAATAGACATGAAACATGCTCAGTGTTGGCGTGGCGCAGGGCGGCTATAGTCTCCATTATAGTCTGTCTTTGATGGTTGTTTGTGACTGAAGTGCTTCATTGTTTACATCCGGCTGCTGTGCTGCTATTAAACACGTGGACTGACAAGAGGGACACATGCTAACCAGGCATGGTCGATATTTAGAAATATCTGGAAGCAGTCACTGCTCAGGGGCTGTTTCATTTAGCTAGTTGGCTTTTTGGGGCGAAATTACTCTGTTTCGTTTAACTGTACCTTTACCAACAGCTAGCTTTCGCCTTAGTCTGACTGGTAGCTAGTTAGCATGTTGCTAGCCGGGACTAGCACTAAGCTAACTAACTGAAGTTAAGATCTACTCATAAAACTGGTAAATGTGCCGCTTTAATGGTCATTATAGTGTAATCAGTCACACGTGTGTGCTCAGGATCACCCCCTGTTATTCTCATCAGTGTGTGTTTACCTGAGGAATCAAAAATCATGACAGCCACACATCAAATCAGTACATTGATTACTTCATTTGTCCTGTTCTTCCTTCTAAAATAGTTTCTGTTTAAGGGCTGTCCGTAAGTGGACTGACAGCAGAGAAGATAAGATTTTAATACTGTCATAAACAATACACACTTAACACACCTTAAAAGATAAGTTACCAGTCTGTCTTTAAACAACAGTCAGGTGCCCAAATGAAAACCGAAAGAGGTTTTCGTCGCTGTAATCATTTCTCCTGGCTATTAAAAGATCCCCTTCAAATGTGTTTTCAATGTAAGTGATTGGGACCAAAATATATTTAAAAGTTTACTTAAAGCTAATATGAGGCTTCAGCAGTCTGAGTCAGTCATATCAAGTAGATATCTGCAACGTTTACAGTCTTTTTTTCTTCTTTGTGTTTCTTGATTTGACTAATTTGGATGGCTGAAGCTTCATATGAGCTTCAGAAAAATTTATATATATATATATATATTACATAAGGAGGACTGAAGATGGCTCTCATTACCTACATTATAAGTGCGTTATGAAAGGATCTTTTAAGCTCAGTATGAACAAGAGGGATGATTGTGGTTAGAAAAACCTATCTCAGTATTCATTTGGGCACCAGATAAAGGGTATGCGTTCAGAATTAAAGTATTAGAAGTAACATGTTAGTAGGACTTAAATACTGTTGGTTGAGGTGGAACTACTTTAAGCTGCTTATTCACTCTAGCAGTTTATATCAGTGCACCATATTCTATAAGATGACCCTTTTTTGCAATTTGGGTTGTTAACTGTTGGTTGGGACAAAACAAGTCATTTAAGGACATCAACCAGGGCTGTGGGAAACAGTGATTTTTGGACATTTTATAGACCAAACAGCTTATTGATCAATAGAGAAAATAATCAAAAGAATTTATCAGTAATTAGAATAATCATCACATGCAGCCCTAAAAGTAAATAAAATAGAAAATTTCAAAATAAGTACCTCACAGTTGTATTATTCTGACTGATTAGACTTCTGGTCAGGTTGAAGTTGGGTTGAGCTATGCTGAGATGTACATGAGGTCCCTGTATTCCTTTAAGTAATAAGAATGATAAAGGTACAGTATATCCCACCCTAATAGGAGCAACAAAGCCTCAATTAGGTGTTATTAGCTGTTTGGTTTTTTTTAGACACCTTCTTTGGGTTATGCTGCACAGAACTATAATGGGTATTTCCTGACGTCACCAAACCAGTAGGCACACGGAAGCTACAAGTATCATCATGATAGCTTTGTTAAAATCAAGTGTGTACTAATGACTAGTGAGCCGTCATGCACAATATCAGGACACTAAAACTGAAGCAGCTTTGTGGAAATAGCCAGCATTCATTTTATTATTTACACAATCTTTTCCTACTGTGACACATTAAAATGTCTTCCATGTTGAGGAAGGACTATTACATGTGAAAAAGCTAACAGGAGAGTTGGGGAAATCTCAGCTAAATACAGTCCGCACACACCCACACAGTCCTGAGAGGGGCTTTAATTATATAGATTAACTGAAAACACCTCTGTTTGTGGACCATGACTCTGCAAGAGCTTTAAGTACAGTACTTGAGTAAATGCACTTAGTTACGTTCCACCACTGCAGTCATTTGTCGGCTTCAGGTCCCTGTGCACTACTAAACTTTTTACACATAAATGACACTCTCCCTCTGCAGCCGGTAAGACTCTTCTTTCTGTCATTTTAATCCCCGGCGGGCAGCTTGTGACTGTGTAGCGTGGCGTTTCTGCCGTGTGTGCGGTCTGGGAGCCAATCATCTCCAGCCATCATGGCACAGACACGCAGGACTGGACAGAGCAATGGGCCAGTGCCATTTTTCTGTCCGCTGCCTGCGTGAGAGGGAGAGAGAGAGACAGAGAGAGAGGGAGAGAAACGGACAGAGATTGGGAAAATTAGTAGTACAGTGTGTGTTTTATAGCATGTCACAAGGAGATAATTTCACAGCTTCAAGCATTCAAAGTGAATCCCAGATGATGTCTTGTTAAACAGTTTGCTGACATCCTCACCTCACAGGTGATGAACTCGGAGCTGTTTGTTGGCACCAAAGCACTGATGAAACAGTCCACAGGTAGAAGGAAAAAAAGTGAGTGCAACTGAAGCGTGCGCTTCCTCAGCTTTGTTAACAAGCCCTTATGGATTTCAGAACAAGACCAGAGTCTGTGCCCTTTCTCTAATTGATGTTGGCCTGTCACTACTTGTTCTTCAGTGCTGTAGATAATAGTCCAATTTTTTTTTATACTGTGGTCACTGAAAAATCTGTATTTTGATTGGCTGGAAGAAGGTGACACCTGACCTATAGTGTTTCCTTGCAATTATTTGTGCTCTAGTAGGGTTGGGCGATATCACAATATTTTTTTTTTACCAAATACCTTGATATCGATATTGCAACAATATTGTAGGGCTTATTTTATAATTATATCAATATTATAATGTTGATATAATACTGATATATTGCCCAGCACCATGATTGAGTATTAAACAATTATTAAGGACAGCAACAATGATTTTTTTGGTTTGTGTTACCACCACCACCACAACTAAAATTATGAAAAATTCTCAGTGAGAACTATACAAACTTAAAAACATTTTATATTTGTGTGAATCTGGACGTCCAAACCACTTAACAATAGGAGGAGGAAAGGTAGGACCTTTGTGGTGAAGCTGCATGGCGCAGGTCTGAAGAGACAGCTACAGGGGAAAGCAGAGAGGAAACCAGAAAAAACTGGACAGAAAATAGAGAGATGGGGAGAAGCAACAGGCCACAGGGCGGCTGTGGCTCAGGAGGTAGAGCAGTCGTCCTCCAATTGAAAGATTGGCGGTTCGATTCCCGGCTCCTCCAGTCCACATGTCGATGTGTCCTTGGGCAAGACACTTAACCCCAAAATTGCTGTGCCAACGGTGTATGAATGTGTGTAAATGCTGTGCCAACGGTGTATGAATGTGTGTAAATGTGTTAGCTTCCTCCTCTGATGTGCACAGGTTGCGCACACCCTGCGTGGTAGCCCCAGCCGTCAGTGTATGAATGTGTGCGAATGGGGTGAATGAGTTGTAGTGTAAAGCGCTTTGAGTGGTCGAAAAGACTAGAAAGGCGCTATATAACTACAGTCCATTTACCATCCATTTACCATTTACCACAGGTAAGACGGAGAGGGAAAGAGAGAATGATACAGAAGTAATATGATCGTGTGTG
Source organism: Scomber scombrus (assembly GCF_963691925.1). NCBI lineage: Eukaryota > Metazoa > Chordata > Actinopteri > Scombriformes > Scombridae > Scomber > Scomber scombrus. The sequence continues at coordinate 18,350,098 of NC_084971.1, forward strand.
TACCTCATGTATTAGTATACATTTGGAACAGGGGGTAAGTGCTGCATAGCGTAATCTAAGCTGGAAAGCGGGAAAGGCTGACCCTGAGCAGGGCTCAGCTTTGACTATGTCTAGAATTTGGGAGCAACCACTAAAATTGCTCTCCCAATTTTAAAAACTCCTGGCCCAGCATCCCGAACCCCTTCCAGTTATGCAAGATGTTGCCTAGCAACACAAGCAGTGGGTATTTTGAGACTATTTCGTGATGTTTAAAACAGTAAAACAAGATCAACACTACTTTTGAGAATGGCTGAAATTTTTAATTTGATGACATATGGAATTTTAATGGCAAGTGTCCATAAAATAAGCCGGGTAATAGAGACCTGGAGTGAAACCAAAGTTTCCAAGTTTTGTTCCAGAAGTAGAACAACCTCAATTCAAAACCTATTTACATTTGTAACAGTGCAATTAACTAAAGATCCAGCCTTCCAGCAGAATTTTTCTCAACAATATGTCATGTTTTTCACTCCATATGTAATGCTGGTAAGAAAAAAAAGTTCTAATATTGTTGTATGCCATTTGATTTAATCACCCTTAAACAAAGCTCTACTCCATTGTGGGTTAACATGCTTTGACAAAAGAGCTGATCCTACTGACAAGTCGAGGGGGCCACAGTAAGTACAGAGAGGCCCCGTTTCAGGTATTTTCCATGTGTATTTCCATGTAATGGATACTTTAAAATACTCTCCCTTTTCTATAAAACAGTTCTGATAATACCAATACCAATCAAGATAGTCAAGATTGTCATTGGTGGCATTGGCCTTGTCCAGATGTGACTGCACCATGTTGAATACATTAAGAGATTGATGTAGATAGTGTCACAACCTGGCTCAGAGGTAGGACAAAAGATGGAGACCACACATGACTTTAAACTAGAAAACATACATTTATTGAATTAAACTAAAATAACTATGTATGTCAGTTCATCAGTAATGTTTATAATGTATGGGTGTGTGTGAATGTGTACAAATGTAAAATGAAACAAGAATATAAATAACCAAGGCTCAAAACAAACCCAGCAACTCAAACAGGAGAGCGAGAGTAAATGCCCAGAGCTCCATTTATAAAAGGGGGCACCCACACCAATCCAGGTGCTAACCATCTCTCCTGATGAGCCACTCCCCAAATCCCAGACAACCAATCAACCCAGGTCAGAGGCCATGAGGCCGTCACATCCCCCTCCACAAGAACCACACCCCACCTCCGACCCTGCAACGAAAAATCAAAAAATTAAATTTCATATACTGTTCCATCACCTCCCAATACGTCCCCCACCCCAAGTCTCATATAGTCTCTGCCTTAACCATTAACATAGGTAATCAAATTCTGCGAAGGATCAGTCGACTTCCACTGATCATACACCACAGACAAGGGACCACGGACAGTATGAGCAAAACCAAGCTCATTAGGACTAAATCCTGTACTCTCTTGGACAACCTCTCTCGCTGCCAACAAGAGCCATGGCAAACCCTCCTCCCAATCTGCTTTTAGCTCTGTGCAGTAAGTGCGCAGCAAAGATTTCAAATGTTGGTGAAAGCGCTCAAGTGCACCTTGGCTCTGAGGGTGGTATGCTGTAGCCTTGTTGTGTTTTATGTGAAGTTGTTCAAGGATTTGCGCAAACAGCCGAGATGTAAAGTTTGACCCCTGATCTCTCTGTACTATTTTGCGAATGCCAAACACAGATATGAACTGAGTCAAGGCCTTAACAACAGACTTTGCAGAGATCGAACGTAGAGGATAAGCAGCTGGATATCTAGTTGACTGACACATTACGGTTAACAAATAAGAACAACCTGACTTAGACCTGGGAAGAGGACCCACACAGTCAACAATCAGGTGCTCAAAAGGTTGACTCACTGCAGGAATAGGACACAAAGGAGCAGATTTGATCTTTTGGTTAGGTTTGCCTGTAAATTGACAAGTATGGCATGTCTTTACATATGCAGAAACATCACGCTTCATTAGTGGCCAGAAAAAATGCTTAAGCACCCGATCATACGTTTTCTTTACACCCATATGTCCCGCAACATTATCATGAGCTGTCTGAATTATGGCGTTCCTAAATTTGAAAGGCAACACAATTTGCACAATAGGATCACCACTGAATGTCTCACCATGAGCCCACATTCTAACTAAGACATTGTCCAAAAGGAAATATCCCTGCTTCACCTTTCCTACCTGCATTTTAGGCAAAACCAGATCATACACACCCTTCAAAGATTGGTCCGCTTTTTGTCTTTTCACCAGCTCTGAACGAGAAACACAAAGATCAGGTGGCAATGACAATGCAAATTTCTTTACATCACATTTTTCTCTCCTATCAGTCAGCGCAGCAGTCATTAAACGAGTCACAGCACAGACTGAAATAACTGCTGGCTCTGATTCACTAAATCCCTTTGTTTCCACAGTACAAGCTGCTTGCTCAGTTTCAGGGACTTCTGGAAATGACAAGGATGCAACCCCTATGGTATTTGGTGGGATTAACACATCGGGTAGCTGTAGACTATCAAATTCTACATCGTCTGGCCATACCCTACTTCCTGCCAGGTCATTTCCCAGAATGATGTCAACACCTTCCACTGGCAACTCAGGGCGAACACCAACCTCAGCCTTCCCCTGTACCAGATCACATGACAAGAACATTTTATGTACAGGCACAAAAAAAGGTGTTAAGCCCATCCCTCTGACCGGAATACAGCCCCCTGTATCTGTACGTGGAGAAAAGGGCAATATTGCTTCCCTCACAAATGTGCGTAAAGCTCCTGAGTCCCTCAGTATTTTGACTGGAACCTTTAAATCACCTCCAATTAGCATGACAAACCCATCAGACATGAATGGGGCATAACCCACATCAATTTCAGAAGATTCTATCTGTTTAACCTCCATTTGAAATGGAGCTACCAGTTTTTGGTCACCTCCAAAATTGGGAGTATGGATAGTCGTAGCCAAACCAGCAGACTTCACATGTGCTGCATTCTTTCTATCTTTTAACAAAGGACATTCATTCTTCCAATGACCTTTTTGATGGCAATAATTACACACATTTGGATCACTTTTCCCACTAGGTGGTTGATCCAATTTTGGGGGAAAAAAATCTGTTTTATGATATTTTTCCTTGCTACCTCGCTCACCAAAGATACGCTTGTGTGTTAACGCGTATTCATCGGCCAGCACTGCAGCCTCTTTAGGACAGGTGACTTTGTGCTCATTAATATAGGTGGCAATGTAATCAGGCACAGATTGTTTAACTTGTTCTAAAACTACTAAATCAGACAATTTCTCAAATGTGTTTACCCCAGATGAAGAGCACCAGCGATTGAAATGCGTGACCAAAAAAATGTGTTTGTGTACCAGTCTTTCGCCAGTTCCTGAAGCGCTGACGATAGGCCTCAGGAACCAACTCATAAGCCTTCAAAACAGATGACTTTACTACACTGTAATCTTTACAGTCCTCTGAAGATAGCGCAGAATAGGCTTCTTGAGCGTTACCTGTAAAGACACACTGCAACATTAAGGTTCGTTCCTCATCAGGCCAACATCTGGAATCGGCAACACGTTCAAACAGACAGAAGAAGGTATCTACATCATTCTCATTAAATTTTGGCATCAATCTCAAATTACTGGCAACATCAAAATGCGAACCAGTAATTTGCCCATTTAAAGCAGATGCAGACATTTTTCCTTCCCTAACTAATGCCAATTTTTGTAGTTCCAAATCCAATTTCATCTGTTCCTTTTTATATTTCATTTTTTCCAGTTATTTTTCATGATCCAATTTCAAAAGCAGTAATTCTTTCTGCTGTTCAAATGTTAAGCCACGTTTAGACATACTTATATCAGTCTCACCCCCTCCGTCCATCATCACACCACCTTCCTGCAAGTTAGCCTTGATGATATTCTTCAGGTTGTCCTTTGTGCGTTTGGGCTCCACTGCAACAGAGAAATGCTGGGTAACCTTAATCAGCTGCTCCTTGGTACACTGCTCCAGCAATTCCTCAGAGGGATACTGAAGAAACTCCTCCACAATGTTAGCCATAACCAACCAGATCTAGAAACCTAGACAATCAAAATGAGGTAAACGCAAACAGAACATGCGACACAAATGGCAAACAAGAACTGGTGCCTCCCCATACTAAACTGACTAGTAAAATCCTCTATCTAACTAAAACTCATCCCTAGTCTTCGGACAGGTACCGGTGGCAGGTATTTATTCACTGTAACCCAGTGGCCGTGGAGAGCAACTGCCTAAAACAGCGACCCCCCAACAAACCCTGGACGTGATCCTGAGACAACCGCTCTAACCACCTTCCCCGCCACACTACAGACACCATGCAACAGACCCTCTATTAGAGCCTGCTGCTATGCCTAACCGAGGAGAACACCAATTAAAATATTGCCATACCACAACTTGTTCACCTCAAAATGATGAGCCCCAAAAGAAAGAGGAAAAAAAAACGGATTAGAATAAAGCTCCCCCAAACCAACAAAACACCACAGCCATGTGCAATACTCCATCCAAAATCAACACAAAAAACTACCAAAATCCAATGTGACGAGCCCCCATTTTGTCACAACCTGGCTCAGAGGTAGGACAAAAGATGGAGACCACACATGACTTTAAACTAGAAAACATACATTTATTGAATTAAACTAAAATAACTATGTATGTCAGTTCATCAGTAATGTTTGTAATGTATGGGTGTGTGTGAATGTGTACAAATGTAAAAGGAAACAAGAATATAAATAACCAAGGCTCAAAACAAACCCAGCAACTCAAACAGGAGAGCGAGAGTAAATGCCCAGAGCTCCATTTATAAAAAGGGGGCACCCACACCAATCCAGGTGCTAACCATCTCTCCTGATGAGCCACTCCCCAAATCCCAGACAACCAATCAACCCAGGTCAGAGGCCATGAGGCCGTCACAATAGGTTTTAAATTAAAAAGGGAAGAACAGAGTTGATATTATACAGGTACTCGTTTTAGCCAATACTGTGTAGGAATTGGACTAGGTCTTAGGACAGATGGATCTCAGTTTTTGCTGTATTCATCGTTGCAAAGCTGCAGGACTTGCAGCCAAACAACAAACTTTATACAAAAATTCATTCTCTCTCTCTTTTAAAAAAAAATCAACATCTATATTTACTTATTTTTATCTTGTGTTTGATTTTCCAGTAACATTGCTTTAGGGCACAGTACTGTTTAGCTGCTGATTCTTAAACATAGGGTGATATAGCTTGTGAACTGCACTTGAATACACCTCCTGGAAGACTTACTATATTATTAGTTTATTATATTATTAGTTGAACAGCCTCTTAGTTGTGAGTATTTAAGTACTTTAAAAAAAATGTGATTTATATTAATATTATGATATTAAATGAGTATTATTTATATATGGGTTCTCAGTTCCTTAAAGTGCAGTTTTAACATTATGACATTATTACACATATATTTATAGTTTTTACTTGGTATTTAAGATTGTAATGTCATAATTGTGTATTAATTTTGATGACTTGATTACTAAAATAACCCATCTTTGGTTTTGTGTCTGTTTTTGTCTCTGCATTCAGCTTCAGCCACCGGGTCACCATTTCCCAAGGTGTGAGTGTTTGTGTGTGCGTGTGTGTATGTGTGTGTGTTTGTGCTGAGAGTGCTTTGTGGTGGTGATGTACTGTAGTTATCAGGACCGAGAGGACTTGGAGGATGATCTCTACAAAGATGATGGTGGGGACTCTGATGGGTCAGAGGCCCACAGTGAGCTGGAGTTCCGCCTCTACAGCCAGCTTCACTACTCTTCCAATCCTGGAGAGGTGGAGGAGCAGGAGGACAAAGGAGACGAGGGAGAGGGACAGGGTCAGGACAGTCCGCAGCTTGAGGAGACCAAGAAGACTACAGATGTTGATGGAAATGGAGAGCTAGAATGCAGTGCAGAAATCAGGCCTCCATCATCTAGTGCTGTCAAGTTACGGCAAGACCTGAAGACGAAGAACAAGCAGAAGAATAGGAAGGAGGAAGAGGTAGAGAAATGTGATAAACAGAAAAGGGGAAAAAGTGACGTTAAAGGTCAGAAGTCGTCATCATTACTTTTTGAGGAGGTCATCGTCATTGCCTCCAGCCCTGATGTTATCTCCATCTCTGAGGATGACACTGCTGATGGTGACACCGCTGATGATGACATAGGGGTCTGTGCCTTAAAGGGTCAGAGTTTACGCCAACTGCAGACATCCACCCCAGTCCAACAGGTAGAGAACAAGAGAGTGATATGCTGTGTGTGTGTCATTGCTTTGTTATATGAAATTGTCTACTGTTTGCGTCAGACTGATCAGTTGGTCAGTTAATTCAATCACTGCATGAGCTGATTACTGAAGTACAACCTAGAGTCTGACACTGAAGATCTCCCTCAGACAATTTTGAGACAACTACAACCCCTAGTTACCATCACCCCTGCGGCAATTTTAAATTGTGATCATTGAGTTTTTTGTCTGTATGTCCGATGGTTTAAACACAGGACAGTTATCTGTATATGAATGGGTAGATGAGATTGGCAGAGTTCAAGGAATATAAAATTCAGATTATTAGTAATGCAATGAAAATATTGTTAGTGCAACATGAAAAAAGTTTATTAATTGATTTTGTCACTCTTATTATTCTTTGTTCCTTGTCTTGCTTAAATTTGGGGGATAATAATGCTCTCAGTTTTGTAACTACAGTTCCCATAATGCTTTGGGGGATGTAAACAAAGTATGAGTTTTATATATATATATATATATATTTAGGGAGCTGTGAACCCTGTTCAATTAGCTTGTATTTGTTTAGATTTTAGCAAACTGACACCACGAAAAGTCCTGCTGAATAAGCTTTGATTAGTTTCTATTTGCTTGTATGTACAGACATCTGTCACTGGATTATTATGATCCTGAAGAAAACTAAAAAATGTGGATTCTCTGGCATATTCTGGAGTTTATGTTTTTCTATCATTCCTGGAGAGATTTATGGACTTTTTTGTGATCAGGGATTTTGATATGCTCGTGAATCACAGGTCAAAATGAATTAAAAAATATCTGCGTCATATCTCTGTGTTCAGAAATGACTTCGTTATGAAGCAGAATCAGTGCACCATCTATTATATAACACAGTGTTATTGTGACAACTAATTATTTATTCTTGCAGTGAATGACTGATCTGTTTTCCATCCTCAGCTCCTGTTTGTTGTCCTTGCATGACACCACCTGACCTTCATAGGCGAAACACATGATGTAATGTTTTTGTCCTGGGCGATTTCTTGTTTTCTTTACTCTTAATTTGCAGTTCTGGCAGCCACTTGGCAAACATCAGCTACTGTAGCTTCCTGATTGCTGTTGCAGAGTGCAGCTGCAGCAGCCAGTGGGGCATGTAGCAATACTTTCAAATCACTTGCTGCAGTAGAAGTTAAACATTTTTGTTTGGTTGTCTAGGCATCCCAGAAAAGAAAGAAGAATCTCAAAGTCCCAGTGGATGTGGACTCGAGCAGCTCAGAATCTGATTCAGAAGAGTCAGTGTCCAAATCTGAGACTGATTCATCTGAGTCATCAGAGTCATCAGAGTCATCTGATTCGGATGGTCTGGAGAACTGGATGCTCCTGGGCCGAGGAAATCAGGATGGAGACCACACGATCTCACTCAACCTGGAGGGTGGCTCTGACATTAATGCAGGTGTGTATGTGTGTGTGTATGTTCATTTATAAGTTGTTTATGTGTGTACAGTATTTTAATGGATGTGTTGAGCATTGTTCAGAGCTTTGTGATATTTTTTTGGGGATTTAAATGTGTGTGACCAGGAGAATGGAAGCACAGAGTCATTTAGTATGGTCCAGCTCGTTCAGAACACTTACCCTACCTGCAGCACATTGATAAGGAGCGGGCACAGCAATGGGCCATACTGTGAACAATCTACCGCCTGCGTGCATGTTTATGTGTACATATGCAGCATCTGTGTCTGCATGTTTACGAATTTGTAAGCTCTTAGCATTCCTGGCACTGTCTGCCCAGTCGCTCGCTTCTCGGATGCATCTTTAAGTATGTTTGTGTGCATTATGTATTGATATGTGCGTGCAGGTTTGTGCAAGTCTGAATATTTGTGTTTATAAAATATTCCAGTTCTAATCAGCATGCATGTGTACATACACACACACATACCAACAGTCATAACACTAATACCAAAAACAAACAAACGGAGAGATGGGGGTAATCAAAAAATGAATAAAAATGTTCTCTGCAAATCTCTTCAGATCTACAAATTATCTTAACCTGCAGCCTCAGCAACCTCTCCAGCTCCTCTTTCTCCCTCCTTCTCTCTCCCATCTCATTCTTTTATCCTATTTTCTCACTATTGTGCTCCCTCTCTCTCCCACTCTCCCTCCCTCTGTCTCTCTCTCACCGTTTCTTCCTCATTTGAATTTCCCTGGGCTGATGTTTCTGCAAGAGTGCTCACTGCCTCCTCTACACACAACTGGGCTAAAGGAGGGGGTCTGGAGCTGATGGGAAGGCTTGAGGTTTTGGCCTGGTTTTGGGAGGAAAGGAGGATTTTAGGTTTCTGCCCCCCCCCCCCCCTCTCGTCTGGCTTCTCTCTGTGATCTTTGGAGCTTGACCTCATGTCTGCACATGGGGGGTCATGGGTGTGGGGTGAAAGGGGTCTTAAAGTGAGAGGGATGGGGGTAGGGTTTTGTCAAAAAAAAAGGAAATGAAGGTAACGAAATTTGAGGGATGAGCCTTAAATGCATTGAGCTGTTTTCCACTTTCCATTCTACACGCAAACAAGGTGTTAAGTAAATGAGTAAATTAAAGGATAAGGCTGCATTTTAATTTGATATTTTTGTTTTGGTCAAAAAAATCCCATGAAAATCGCAAAACCAAACAATGAACTGATCCCACTAAAAAGTATTCTCTTTACAGCCGAAACCTGATATAATTTATTCCTCTCTGTCACAGAGCTCCATTGTTGCTCCATTGTATTTCATTAAAGGAGACGTATCATGCTCATTTCCAGTTCTGCATTTAGTTTTGGACTTTATTTTTGGATTTTTGGCCCTTTATGCAGCCCCTCAGTTCAGCCTCTGTGTCCTAACAGGCAGTCTTAGCCTCTGTGTCTTTAAGGCCCACTATACATATATATGCTATGAGCCCACTCTGTTCTGATTGGCCAGCTTTCTGGAAGCCGTTGAAGGGCTGCCGTATCAGAGTTGTGTTGAGTTACTGCCAATGCAAACCCAACATTTCCTGTTTACAGTTTCATATTAAATTACAGCTGCAAGCAGTGATGAACGGGCCCTCGCCCCCCCATGCATGTCGGGCTGTGGCGCAGTCGGAGGGCGCGCAGGTAGGCAGGCTTTTATTTGACGTTGCATGATGTGGTGAAATATCACTGCCTGTGTCCACTATGTGGCGCTAGAGAGCACTCACCAATTATATGTCATGTTGTAGTATGTGATGTGGAGAACACATCCTGTAAATTTCATATAAATCGGATAATGTTTGTCATATGAGGCTGACTTCCTGTGTCCAGTAGGTGGCGCTGTGTATGTGACACAGTATTGATGCATAGACATGTCAATGATCAATTTGGTGTAGATCGGACGATGTCTGTAGGAGTTATAAGGATTTCCTGCTTTTTGGCGAAGGATCGAATGGCGAAGGAAATTGTCGGCACCGCCACGCCCAAACCGAATCCCTAATCAGACAGTTTTTGATAACTTTTCATCTCCAATGTGGGGCTTGATTTTTAAAAATGTTCTAGGGGGTGCTATTGATCCATTTTGCGTCGCCCATTTCTGCGATCCTTAAAATATCAAATTTTTCGCCAGATCGGACATGATTGCAAGTTTTGGGGCACGTTTAGGCTGTCAAAAAGGCGTTTGTTTTATAGGAACTATAATAAGAAGAATCAGGACAGATACAATAGGGCCTCACACTGGTCAGTGCTTGGGCCCTAACTATTTATTTTATTTTGCCATGTTGTGTTATGGAAGAACACTGACAGTGTGCCAGCTCGACCTGAGTTACGGCTAGGCACGACTACTCTTGAAATAATAGAAAAATGGCATAATGTTAGCGGAGTGGAGCTGTGAACTTGAGTGTTGTGTGCGGAGTAGATGACCGTTTAAAGAAATCCATCACAAGCTGATGTCAGCTCGGGCTGAAAGTAGAAGAACTGAGTGTTCAGAGCAGTCTGAAGCTGGTCCTTTTTGCTCACAGAGATTTCTTCGACAAATGTTTAACTCATTATTTGGCCACATTTAATATGAACATCTGACAATGTAACATATATATATATATTTTCACCATTACCACTAACATGGACACTGTTTATTTTGAGTCAGTCCCACATACACCATCCTGCTGCTGTAAACACTGACTAGTGCACCACGTCTGTCTTAATCTGTTGCTGATAATAGTCCACAACAAATGCATTATCTCCAGTTTGAGTAACATTTGCTTAAAACTACAGTAACCAGCTTTTTTTAAGAAACTACTCAGCCTTAACGAAAATTAAACTGAATATATTTGTTACTTGTATATTTGGGAACTAACTAGCTTGGAGCTGAGTGCCACACATAGTGTGGCAACACATGGTTGATATTGGTCTTTTCATGGGACTTGACGATTAAAAAACACAAAACCAAGTATACCAGCCAGGGTCACCTACTGTGTTTAAAGAAGATATGGGCCATTTTGCATGAAACAAAGACCATCTTTACTTACTTTATCGGTTTATTTACTTTTTTACTTTATTTTACTTTTATGGTTTATTTATAACCATTAAACCAAAAGATCACTTGTGCTATTTCATGCAGAAAATGCCATAAAATGAGTTTGGCTGTTTAGCCAGTTGTCTGCTAAAATAAAATAAAATAGAATTGTGATTAAATTGATCACAATATCCCGGTGGCTAATACCTCAGCTAGTTTTCTGAAGGAAAAGTATTACATTTTTTGAAAAACATTTAGCTTTTTCTTTGTAGAGTTCAATTGGACTAATTGAATTTGACATTCTAAAATTAGTATGATTGCCGTCACATATGGCATTTCTTCCTTAGTAGTACAAAATGGTAAAAGTGTATTGATTTTATACATACAAGCTGCAGAAACAGTCGGAATAACATAATATTTAGTGTGTGTGTATTTATATACATATACTGTATGTTGTATGTAACTGGAACGCAGCTTTGATTATCTCTGCTCTCTTCCTCTTTGACATTGTGTCTTTAATACTGTTTGCAGCCGAAATAGTATGCTGACTTATTTTTTTCTTCTGGGAATTTGTTTCACATACCCTTTTTATTTTACAAAGAAATGGAGTGAGAAGGCCAAGCTTAGGTCACCGAGATATGGCTGGCTGAATTTTTATGACTACAATAACCGTTACATCCATAACCCGGGGATGTTGGATAAATATAAAGATTGATTCTTGTGTTTATATGCCATGCTGTGTGTTGACTACTGTAGTCTGAGAGCCTTGCTTTGTGTTTTACCATTTGCGTACCAGTGTGTGTGTGTGTGCACGTGTGTCTGCAAATGCACGGAGTAACAGGTTTGCACAGCAGTGACTAATAGTATTTGTACGCCTAAACCCCATCTCAGCATCACCATCAAATCACATTCACAACACTTAGTCTCTCCCTCTCACATACAGAAATTGAATCCTTTCATCCTCTTTCTTCTGTCTCTCTCCTACATGGTGCCACTTGTTCACATACTTTTACAATCTAATCTTTTCTCACTCCCTCACACATGTTTTTATCAAATACATGGACATATGGACACACATGCACACGTGCACGGCCCAAGAGGCTATCTGTCACCTGGCTGTTGGTGGGTGGATCTGTAGGGACACTGGATAAGGAAAAGAGAAAAGATAGTAGAGAAAAGGGGGATGAGCGAGGGCCGTCTGCCTGTCTGGCAGCTATGCAGCAGCAACCAGAAGGAACAAGAGAGAAAAATCAGGGCTTCCCAAAATCCAGCTCAGTGCCTCTCCCACCCGGAGAGCTGTGCGCGTACTTTCCTGTGAATGAATCTGGGGCGTAGGCGGGGTGTGCTGAAGCTAAACTTGAATCGTAAGTGGTTAAACTTCACTCAGTGATCACACTCACTTTTTTTCTCTCCTTTGCTCCCCCCAGTTCTCTCCCTTGCTTTTTTGTCCCTCCGGTCGTGGTCAGTGCACACCAAACTTTGTTTGAGGCTTAGAGAGTCAGCTCTGGCTCGCTATCGGGGTGGCCGATCACATCAGAGTGTGTCTGAGTTTGTATCAGTGTGTGTGTGCGCTCTACTGAAAGAAGGGAGAGTGTTTTTGTGTTTGTACCCAAAGGTTAGCTCTCTCTGTCTCTCAGAGGAGGAAGGTAAGCTCTTTTCTTCTCTGGTCACCTCTAACTCCTCTCTTCAAGCATAATTTTCTTTCTGCTGTATTTTATAGTCTTGCTATTCAGTTTAGCTACGCATAACAAATGTTTTCATACTCTCATATTTGTGTGTAAAAATCAGGGTACAAATGTGTTCACCTGAGTATGTGCTTGATTGAGCGATGGTATCAGAAGAAGGCTTCAATGTCGCTCTGGGCCTGAAGCTTCTTGCACTCCTGCGACCTCAGTTGGCCTTTTGTATATTTTGAAATGTGTATCATTCTAACTCACAGTGCGAGCAGAGTAAAATATGGATTTAGTTGGCTTCTCTGCGTGTTTGTTGCCGTGATTATGAGTGTGAGTGTGTGATTATGTTCAGGGCATTGGGATTGTAAAATGAGATTACAATGGCATGCAGGGTACCACACTTGGTGTGTGTAGGTTTGTGGTGGTGTGTATATGTGTGTTGTGAGTGAGTGAGTGTGTGTGTGTGTGTGTGTGTGTGTGTGTGTGTGTGTGTTAGTGTTGTGGGTGTGTGGGTGGGCGGGCGGGCGCTGCAGAAGGGAGGCATGGATAGGATCAGCTCTTATCTTAGCTGCCCAGTGCCACACGAGGTGTAACGCCACACCCACACTACCACACAGTGTGTTTGAACAGACACAAACACACACACACACACACACACACACACACACACACACACACACACACACACACACACACACACACACACACACACACACACACACACACACACACAGAGACACACACACACACACACACACACACACCATGAAATCGCTGTGCCATAGTTTGACTTGTATTATCCAGTTTATATACAGAGGATATGCAAATGAGATCAGATTACTGAGTAGGCCTAATATTAGCGCATGCAAAATAAAAATTCAGTTGAAAGCCAGATGCTTCCATTTTTCAAAAGCTTCTGATTGAACAATCATTTGACGCCTACAGCCACTGAAATGTAATGACAACTTTAATGTGATAAAAGAAACAGCAGTTTTTGTCATTTCAAAAATCTTGTCAGTAAGCGGTCACATTTGGTGACAAACTCGATCAAGTCCCTTATCCTGTTCTCTGGGTGGTTGTTTTATATATATCAAACTAAAATAAACATTTGGCTTTTGGATCATTTAATGGAAAGACAACATGTTCAGAATGATTCAAGATTATTAGAGATTATTTAGCTGCATTTAGCGCTTGTTATTTGTCAGTTTTGGACATAGTGGTGCCTTGATTGTGGTATTCATTTTTCAGAATGAAGTGCACAATGTTTGCTAATAATGTTATTGGGAGCTCACCTTAACGTTTGCGCAGAAGTAAAGAAAGTTTCAATAAAGTGCCTTTGTTCTGTCTCATTTCACTTTTCATTGCTCTTTTTTTGTTCGTGTCATTGCTAAACAGGTTCACTGTCAATTCATGTTTCCTTCCTTAAGCTCAGCCCCATGTCCTCTAGTGGACAAAAATTAGGAAAATTGATTATTAACATTACCGAAGAACAACAGGGAGCGAACGATAGTATTTTTGAGCAAATTGGAAGGAATGTGAAACAGCTCTTGAGTTCATATCCAAAGAAATCTGTGTGGCAAGAGGGAGAGCGAGGCTCCGCATCAGACAGAGGGAGAGAGAGATGAGAGTGGGTAAGCTAAAGTGGATAAGACAGGCCTTGAAAAGAATCGGCCATGGTAATGCTGTCGGTCAGGGACGGTTTGTCTCCAGGCTAAGATCTCGGAGTGGCTTAAACACGGCTGGATTTCTGTCTGCACAGACTGACATCCAGCGCTGTCTGTCAGTCCTGTCTTCGTCAATCTTCACATGTAACACCGCTCACCTACAGTTGTGCGGCTGCAAGCAAAACCACAAATCTGGTTTCAACGCTGCATGTTTTTTGAGCTAAATGAAACAGCTGTTTGTCTTGTGAACCGTTTCAGATTCGTAACATGTCGGCCACGATTGAATTGGTTCGTGTGAGGCTTTGTACTTCTAATTTGTGCTGTCACAAATTTATATTAGTTTGATCATGAATTTAAGATGTTTACATTGAATTGATATTGGATTTTGCTTGTCAAGTATTGTATTGATCACTATGGTATAAGCAAATTAAATAAAGAATTTTATTGTACATAATTATTGAGAGTAATTTTTATGATCTTTTTATCATTTACTTGTTTATTGCAACCTTTTTCTATCATTACTTGAATTAATTTAGTAGAATTACAGGGAGATTATTATTCCTGCTATTAGTCATCGCTAGTATATCTAGCTGGGCTACGTCTGTGCTGCTTGTCTTTCTTTTGTGCTTGTGCATCAGTATCCTGTCTGAAAGTAATCTTTGTCAAAATAATCTATGAAAATGTATTTCTCTATTTTTCTTTTCTTGGAAACTTTGACTAAAAACACCCACAGACATCTGTGGTTGTGGCTGCAGGTGCTCATTTGTATTAATGCGTCTGTTTGTTCTTCAGCATCAGTAAGGGGCAGAATTTAAATATAATCTAGTAGAAAACATTTCGGCTAACTTAGACTCATACACCACAGCCCATCTGTCTTGAAACCAGCATTCTTCAGTGGGTGGATGATATTTCGATTTTGAAATGAAGGTTGAAATTGATGGTTTATTATGACAGTCGAAACTCTTATTTAAGATATTCTGTTGGCCATGATATTTGCAGTTTTAATATTTTGAATTGTTGGAAGGAGAGAAGATTTTTCGAGTGAAAGTGAAGGTGTGATTCAAGGTTTGAATGTTGTGTGTGTTGGAGTGTGAAGGTGTGCGCATCTAAAGACAAAAGTGTGTGTGAGCCGGTGTCACCCTCACCACGCCTGAGATGAGCCCAATAACCGTGCCCTGGCCCACTGGAACGAAGTTTCACCGTCTTTAGTTCCGAATAGAGAAAGAACGTGACATTAAATGAATGGATGTAGCGCTGTTGAACTGTGGGTTTTACCTTGTGTGATTTTTTTAAATTTTTAATTTTACAATTCACGGTCAGAACAGATGTGAGTTTTTTTTATTATTATTATTGTTTTGTTTTGGGTTTTTTTAAGAAAACACACATGACCTCCTGTTTGCAGTAACTTTAGCCTGGAGGAAGGGGTAATAAACTGGAGACCAGAGGGTCCCTACTGTAGTTTGTGTGTGTGTGTGTGTGTGTGTGTGTGTGTGTGTGTGTGTGTGTGTGTGTGTGTGTGTGTGTGTGTGTGTGTGTGTGTGTGTGTGTGTGTGTGTGTGTGTGTGTGAGTGTGAGTGTGAGAGAAGGGGAGGGTTCTTCTTTAACCTTTATTTAACCAGGATATCCCATTGAGATCAAGAATCTCTTTTCTAAGGAGACCTGCAGCAGACATTGTGCCCTGAAGCTACAGGATAAGACATCTAGACACCCTGAAACACACCCATGTATGATTAAATAAAACTTCTAAGCCTCAGCAACTGTAATCCCACATTGTATGTTCAGGTGGACAGGGGTAGTCAGTTTATTTTAAATGTCAGTGCTTTTCTGTTATGCCACCATTTTTCTCCCTTTTTTTCAGTCTCTTATAAATTTGCACAACCCGTCTTGTCCTTTAAGGAGACCTGGAGGGAAGGGACAGAGAGGAGAGTAGCGGAGAAAAAAAAGTCAATTACAATTACCAATAATAATCATTATAATTAAGCAATCACTTAATAGGAAATCAAATTATTGTGGGGGTGACAGTGGGAGAGAGGGGGATCCCGTGGGACTGTATTAATTTCTGTTCTTTTATTTGGCCGGAGAACTTTCCCCTTATTGTCTTTCCTTAGTTTTGGGGCTGGGAGGGGTCGTCGAGAGGGCTTTATTAACTGGTAGCCTAGGGTGGTGATATTTTTTGGGGATGGTGGAGTTGAGGGGAAGGGGTTGGAGGGATATGTATTAATATTAATACGTTTTTGGGATGAGGAACAGGAGGAAGGGGGGTGGGCGAGAGGGATGGTGGTGGGGGGGGGGAGCAAAGGCAGTCATGGATCCACAAAATCACCCTTCTCCCCCCGCCTCGTTCTTCCCCCTCCTCCCCCCTTTTATTCCTCTCACTTTTCAGCACCGGCAGAGGAGGAGAGAGCTGTTTTGGAATCAGAAGTTTAACAGTTTAACAGTCAACAGGACAAGAGGGAGAACCCCAAACACACACACATATTTAGGGTTAGTGCACTTGCTCCGGTATGCAAAGGGTTGCCTAATAATAGCTGGGCAATGTTTTTCACAAGGTCCCAGAGGATCTGTGTGTGTGTGTGTGTGTGTCTCTGTGTGTCTCTGTGTGTGTGTGTGTGTGTCTCTCTGTGTGTGTGTGTGTGTGTGTGTGTGTGTGTGTGTGTGTGTGTGTGTGTGTGTGTGTGTGTGTGTGTGTGTGTGTGTGTGTGTGTGTGTGTGTGTGTGTGTGTGTGTGTGTGTGTGTGTGTGTGTGTGTGTGTGTGTGTGTGTGTGTGCGCGCGCTTTTGATACTTGGCAGTGCACCACACAGACACACAAGTGTGCCTGTTTAGCAGTTTCCCCTCCAGAGGCTCCTGGCAGTGTGTATGTGGCCATTCCAAGGCTTCTCCCCATGTCTCTTAATTAAGGCTCTCGTCAGACAGAGACCAGCTGGGCCTGGTCTGGCCTAGCTGGCACTCACTTTAATTTCAGTCAATCCAGTTCTTTCCCCATTTTCATCCTCCTCCTTTTTCTTTTCTCTCACTCACTTTCCCTTCATCTTCTGATTTTACCTACTGTTATATACAGTATGTTGTCTGATTGCTGTTCATTGGTTCTACATATTTATGACATGCGTAAGCTTAACTGGTTGACCTTTCCATCACACCTGCCTTCAATAAAGCGCTAATTAGGAGTCCCATTAGGATCTAAGAGCTTGCCAGTTAATAGGCCCTTAAATACAAGGATTTAGATGTTTGGTAGAACACGCTAAAGACCAAATGCTAAACGCAAGGAGGAAATGCAAATGTTTCCTCTTTAAAGAATTTGAATGGGAAAGGGCCTATATCTGTCTGAAAAATGTACAGTATTTTAAAAACACATTATCAGGTTTTAGATGACTGATTTTTATTAAAACCAAAATCTTATTCATAGTTAATAATTTAAGGACATTTTCAGCAGCTGCATTGCTTGATATCTATCTAAGAATTTTAAAATGTAAGGATTTCTGATGATTCAAGGTAGTATTCTTTCATGTCCACATCTTCAAAAACTGCCACCAAGCAAGACTTAAACACACAGCCCATACCCTCACATGCTAAGATTGAATATTCAGGAATTTACTATTTCAGCAAAAAATACATTGGTGTAGGACTGCAGCTAATGATTATTTTCATTATCAATTGATCTGACTAGTTCTTCTGTAAAACAATTCATTTTTCACAGAAAAAAATGCTTGTCACAATTTTCTAAAGCCCAAGGTGTTGTTATTAAGTTGCCCATTGTATTCAATCAACTGTTCAAATTTTAAACATATTGAATTTACTATCACAGAAGACCAACAGCAGAAGCAAATCATTACAAATAACATGCTAATGTTTGGAAATTTGGCTTTAAAAATGATCTCAACAATTAATTGATTATCAAAATAGTTGCAGATTATCTTTCTGTCAATTGACCAATCGATTAATCAACTAATCGATGGAGCTCTATATCAGTGTGATCATCGGTGAAAGGATTTTCATGCTGTCATGAGGCGAAGTGAATTTATCGGCAAGATATCCTGTCACCATAAGGGTGTCTTGGAAATTCAACATCAGCCCATATCTATACCCGCACTCCACCTTTCTTCCCCTTACCCTTCAGCTCCACCCCTCCCTCCATCCAGCCCATCTCTGTATTCCTCCACTCCCATTCCAAACCATCCTCCCATACAACAAGACCAATCCTTGGTTACGTGGCTGTTGCTATGCCGGGCTTCCAGGGTTAGGATTCATGCTATAGGCTGGCCTAAAATAATCCAGCTTGTACCTTGGATCCGTTTGAGAGGTCACACAGCTGACAGGAAACATTATGTCCTTATTCTACACATTCACAGTTCCTTTGATGCGTCCAAATGTGGTAAATGAATTTCCTCAGCATTGGTATGACGAGCTTTCCTTGCACATCTGTGTACCTGGTTTAAAGCATTGTGTGTCTGTGAATGAAGTTCAAGTCTTGTCTCGTGCACGTATTCCTGCGTGCACACATGCCTGTGCATTAGCACACCTAGGCTGCCCCTTTATCCGGGGGATTATGGTTAAATGGAATGCTGTGATTCTGGCGGCGAGCGACCGATAAAGCCAAAGTCGGCGTAGGAAGGAAAATTAATTATTGAGGATAAAATCAGAGCGAAGGAGATAGTTACCAACTCATTGTTGGGTTTAGTCATTGATATTTTGGCTCAGGCTTTCAGACAACACACAGTTCATCACACCCTTAATGTGAGCCTAGTTTTGTGTGTCTGTGAGCGCACCTATAGGCAGGTCGCTGCAAACTTTTAAAGGTTTTGCTTTTTGTCTTAGTTTTTTTTCCTGGGGATCAGCTGGAATCTTCTCAGGCAGGACCAGGTGTCTTCTTATTCAGTGTTATATAGTCAACATCAGTTCCCTGTTTATACTTAGCATTAAATAGTTATGCAGCAATCCAAAATGTAATAGCCTACTTTAATGGATATTCATTATTTATACATCTGCTTCAGTATGGACAAGATTTATAAACAGTGTAACTGGAATTGAATTTGAATTTGGACAAATTTAGTTAATTTTCAAAAATCATTTGTGTATTGATATGATTTGATGCTGAATTAAAATATTAAATATCAGCAATGGCAATGAAAATTGTTACTAAAGCCTTAGTCCTTTTAAAATAATGTATTTGAAGTTACAACGTACTATGAATGTTTTCCATTTTGATGAATTGTTGAAGTACAAAGTCTATTTTTCAGTCTCTTTGTGTGAGTAAATATCACAAATTTTAGCCTTCAGTGTTTAAGCAAAGTATTTGCACTACATTTTTTGAACAGGTACATAAAAACCTCTTAGTCTCTCAGTCAGTGCTTGTCATTTGGTGTGAAAGAAGCTGTGGCCAATACAGTATACAGATGAGTACATTGTTTAGGAGAAAATGTTCAATGCTGTAAACAGATAACTAAAATGTACCAGCACCTGGTTTCAGGTTACTGTTACAACACACTTGTAACCTACAGATGTTATTTTCTGGTCCTTTTCTGGATTTGGTCTCTTTGTCTGAATTCTTTGTGCAAAATGGGGTAACTTGTACCTCACTCGCAACAAGATCTACTTTGAATAAAACATCCCCGAATGAATGTACAGCCACATAAACAACCACATTCAAATAATTGTATCCTCTCTGTGATGGTGTTGCATCAAACTCCTCCCGAATAGTTTTATCAACACGTGGAGTTTGATAATGAAAATGAAACTAGTTAAGACTCCTGGTCCTGATATGCAGTCACAGATCAGTATTTTGGGGGCTAAGTAAAAGTAATATAATGCTTTACAGGAATTTCCAGTTTTTAACAGTCCTGTGTGGTTACTCTTAAAAATCAGCTGTGAACAAATAACCATCTCCGACCTTACAGGACTTTCTGTATCTAGACAGATTTGTGTGTGTGCTTGCAAGTATGTGCGTGCGTGCAGGTGAGTGCATTTCTGTCCTCTGAGTGCAGACTGATCAATAGTAATTGGGTTGAGTGTCTCAGGCCTGTTTCTCTCCTTTGTACTGTGGGCCTTTTGTAGGCTGACACAGGGCCAGAAGAGAAAACGGGACAGGGGAGAGATAGAAAGGATGAAAGAAGGGGGGAGACGGAGAGAAAATGGAGGATGTTTGCAAGTCGACGAGCATGACCGACCCCCTCAACCAAATCTCCGGATATTTATTCAGCATTACTCGCTAATCTAAAAAAATCTTCCTCCCTATCTGCCTGTCCTCTTTTTTTTTTCTCTTTTCATTCACACACTGGAAGGGTATTCATACATTGGCAGAAATGCATGTGTGTTTGTGTGTGTGCAGGTTTCCAGCGAGGGGGTATTGTAGGAGGATCTTAAAAAGGTGTGATAAAACAGAGAGATAACTTGTTAAGATGTATTATCGGGCGTCTCACCTTTTCCTCTCTTTCTCTGCCTTGCTTACAAACACAAACACATTCCCAGTCTATCTCACCATTCTCTTCCCTTGCTGTACTGTCTCTTTTATGACTTCCATAAAAGCGCTGTGTGTTGAGTGAGGGCGGCGGGCTCCAGCGGTATTAGCAGGGAAGCATTAGGCATAAACTCTAAGGTATATTAAAGCAACGGCCCTGTTGTTCATATAAACACGCCAATTCAATTTAGCCTGCCCCACGGGGAATGGGATTTTCAGCAGCTACCGAGAGGAGGAGGAGGAGGAGAGGGAGGGAGGGAGCACGAGCGGTGAATGAGGTAAGACATGAAGAGGAGGTGGGATGAAGGGATCTTGGGCAGTATAGGAAAGATGCAGAAGCAGGAAGAGGAAGGAAGAGGGAGAATTGAGGAAAAAGGTCAGAGATGTGAAGGTTGGCATAAGGGAGTGGCATGGTGGCTAGTTGCAGGAATTCATTATTGTTGTTTCATTAACTACCATGACGTAAGCACCTGTGTTTGTGTGTAAGCACCGTGGATTTAAATGTGCACACACACACACACACACACACACACACACACACACACACACACACACAAACACACACACACACACACCCCGTGGCAGGCAGAGGGGCTGCCAGTGTCTGTGCGGCGTTGCACGCTTGGACAGAGCGTTATGTGGGAAACCCTACAGTTATATTATTCAATCCAAATTCAAATGGGCTTGTCAGGAAAGCTCCTGCTTTTTATTACCTGTCAGAAAAGCCAAGGGATGGACGGAGCAGAGGGGGAGCAAATTAAACGACAGTAAATAAGACCCCCTATCTCTCTCTGCTCTCCTCCTGCCATTCTGCCAGTCCTTCCTGTGCTGTATTTTGGACACACACACACACACACACACACACACACACACACACACACACACACACACACACACACACACACACACACACACACACACACACACACTTACAGATTTGACAGCATGTTGTTGTTCAGCTCAATCTGTAGTTTACCTTAACCAGGTTTTATCTGTCAATCAGGTGCAGGAAGACCTAATTATCTTGTTCATCACTGAATACACTCTCCAGACAATATGGAATCAACTGAGTACGTCACATATTTATTGAATGCGTTTGATGTCTATAAACCTCATTGTTTAGGAGGGCGGGATCTAAGAAAAAGTTAAGAGGACTAGAAATGAAGGGGTTTCTTGAGGATGAACTGTTTATGATGAAAGGGGGTAAAAGAGCATCTTGTTTCCTCCCTTTATACACACAAATACACCCACACCCACAACCTGAACAGCCTCCTCCCGTCTTACCCCTTTCAGCCAGGCATAACCTCTGCCATCTGTCCACCCCCCCTTTCCTCTTCTCTTCTTCCTTTTTCCCTTTTCACCCTCCTCCTCCTCTGCTCTTGCTCATCTCCACCCCCCCCCCTTCATTTAAGTCCTCAGTCCCCCACCTTCACTTGATGGAATTCAGTGGAATGTTTAGTGTTTTCCTCGAGAGTCAAAGGGAGATTTATATATCTATGACAAGGCTACTTAGAGGCAGAAGTTTTTCTAGAGTCCAAAGCGAGGAGTGTGAAGCAGTGAAAGTTTTTTATTCACACATTATAATCATTTATGTAAGTTATTTTTGAGATTTGGATTTTAAGGCTGAACAACTCAATGCTGCTTTGACTAATATAGTGTCATCACATGACTTCAGAGTCTCAGTCTCTCTTCAGTGTCTACATCTAGCATGTGACCAGTACTGTCATTCTTAATGGAGACTTTTAGACATCCAGTAACACCTGGAAGGCCTTGTTTTTCAATTTAGCTTTGTAACGTCAACATTAAATTTTCAGGCCTGGTCAGATTTAATGCATTTTACACAAACCACCATACCACATATTATCTGGAGAAGAAAAATCAGTTTCAAGCTATACAGTCTTGTGATTTACGTTTCTACGTATGGTACGTTTATCACATGGCCAGGTCTTCATTTATACTCCTTTTCCTCCTTTTAACAATAATACAGCTGAATCTATTAATTTAAAAGTCCAATAAAAGAATAAAAATAAATAAAATATGTTGTTACATGTTGTTACATGTATGTTGTTACAGCTCCTCATATAAGTATTCTCTTGCTTTGTTTATCATTACAATATTTTTGGGTTACCAACATGACTGTTGAATAAGTTTAAGACATTACTTTATGTGGTTCTTTTAAGACAGGAAGTTGCAATTAAATATTTTTGTTATATTTTCGACAGTAGAGAGATGACATGAAATGAAGGGAGTGAGCTACAACATGCAACAACTGCAACTATGCGACTATAAACAATCAATTGTCAAAGGGGTCTATGTATAGATTAATCAATGGCAAAAAATAATAGGTGCATTCAACCCTAAATAGAATATATTGTTTTTTCCTATTCTATCCTACATTTACCTCCAACTTCTAACTTTGCCAGGTGAAAAGGACAGCTGGATGCATTTATAAACTGCATTTGAGTGAAGCGATAAAAGAGCCTTATTAGGAGCTCCTCTTCTAATCCTCTATTGTTCTTTGTCTGTCCCCTGTCCCACAGAGGGGCCGCTCTAATTAAAGACTAATAATTGTATTGTTTTATAAAGCCTATGGAGACAGAGATTCTGCTCTTCAATCATTCACTCTCTCCGATGTACCCTGCCCATCGAGGGCTATCTCGCTGTATGAAGTCTCTAACACAGTATGACTGACTGTTTCGGATGTATGTGTGTGAGCTGTGTGGCATACAGTAGGAGGAGGAAGGAAAAGCCAAATCTAAATTAAAACTTTAAAGCACCATTATTTAATTACCCCAAAGGCTGTGTGTGTGTGTGTGTGTGTGTGTGTGTGTGTGTGTGTGTGTGTGTGTGTGTGTGTGTGTGTGTGTGTGTGTGTGTGTGTGTGTGTGTGTGTGTGTGTGTGTGTGTGTGTGTGTGTGTGTGTGTGTGTGTGTGTGTGTGTGTGTGTGTGTACAATGAGGAAATGATAAGAATGTGAGGACATTTTGGCCAGTCCTCAAGTCCTGACACACCTTCAAAGGGCTGTTTGAGGGTTCAGACTTGGTTTTAGGTTAAAGGTATGAATTGGGTTTAGGATAAGGGTTGGGTTTAGTTATTTATTTGTGATGGTTAAGGTAAGGGGCTATGGGAATGCATTATGTCAATGAATGTCCTCACTAGCTAGCCATACCTATTTTGTGTGTGTGTGGTGTTTGCTCATGCAATCTTGTGGTGCTGTCCAGGAGCATTTCAGTTTTTCAATTTGCCGTTCTCCTCAGAGTGTGCATGTGTGTGTGTGTGTGCAATGGGTGTTCATATGTGTATTTGTATGTGCAGTGCTTGTGACCACAGTGTAACCCCTTATTGGTTGCCCTCTCCCATTGCCCCTCCTTCACCCCTACCCTCCACGCACACAGGCGCACACACACACACACACACACACACACACACACACACACACACACACACACACACACACACACACACACACGCGCATGCATGCACACATGCTGAAGCGCCGGCAGATAAAAAGGCATTATGGTAAATTCCACTTAATGACAATTTTTTAATTTGGGGAACAGGGCCTGGTGAATGGAGCTTAATTACCGGGGCCAAAGATCCCTCAGAAAAATAACCCCCTCGACGTGCCCAACCTGCCTGATAATGGAGCGCTCCGCAAAATGCCTCAGATTAACCAACGTCGTTTATCTACCCTCCCCCCCTCCTTCTCTCTCTGTATAATAACAAAAATAACAATCATGAAAATTCTATCTGCCTCCCAGCCCCCTTCACCCCACTTCCCTCTACCGCCTTTCCCTCTCCCGCCCACTGGCTGGCTCACTCCCGCAGGAGGAAATTCATCAAAATGAAATTGAGGTTGCAACTCACTGGTTTTATTAAAATATATTTGCCCCTTACAGACATTGTGCACTGGTGTATTAGTGTGTTTTGCCACAGAAGACAAAACGGGGTACCCTGAATAATTTGGTCAGTTTTATCAGCGATATTTTCTGTGCATGCGTACACAAGTGTGACTTGAGCCATAAAAAACAAACACTTGTTGACTAGTCAGCTACTCTGCCATCGTACTGCATTAAGTTAAAACTCTGAAGTCGTCCCTCTATCCAAATGGGCTTATTGAAAACAACACATGGCGCCTCTTTTACAGCAGTAAAATCTATTTTCTCATATGGCCAACTGTGTAAAGCTCTTGATTCACACACTGGTAAAAGGGTTCAACTTTAATTTGCTGTGTAAGTAATTTAGGATTATTTAAATTCAGATATTATTCTGGGGAAATATTATAGACAACACTGTACAAACTTTGTCACCCAGTTCTTATTGCAATCGTCTATGATTTTAATATTTTTTGATACGCAATGTCAGTCCCACAGAAGACAGCATATTGTTTCTTTTCCTAATCAGATTCTTATTTATATCTGACAATTATACTATACTGTATTATGTAAATTACATAAAAGCCATGATTTCACATCCCCATCTAAGTTCTTTAACTTCCAGGTAAATTCCAGCACGTGAAGCTATTCGAATCAAGTCTGAGTCACTCATGCAATCGCACACCAACTTATCACTGGATCCATTTGACATTTGTGTTATGAATGAAAAATCTCATCTTGTAGTTGGAGATAGCTGGAGAGATACTTTGGTAGAGAACGTACATGTAGAGAAGCCTAGTTAGAAGTCAGATCTTGCACTGTTTTGTACACCCATAATGTCATAGGCACAAACCAACCACCCAAGCATTTCTGGGGCAATTAAATAAGGCTATTTTTAATTCTGTCTCCTTTTGAAATATAGATTCATGATTGGTGGGACCACCAGAACCGCTCACAAGTCAGGACAGTGTTTTTAATAACAACCACTCTGATTATCAGCAGATAAATGGAGATAACTTTTGTGTTTGAATTGAAAATCTCCACAAAATAGACAGCTAACGGATATTAAAAAGACACAATGACTTCTGTCAAACCCTCACACACTGACTCGGTTTTGGATAACTTGAGCATGGTTCCGCCATACTTGTACACACGCACACACACACACACACACACACACACACACACACACACCACACACACACCACACACACCACACACACCACACACACCACACACACCACACACACCACACACACCACACACAGAATCACTTTTCTTGGCCTTCTCCGGTCCCTGTTGTTGTGTACCCTGATTGGACCATGTGGTTGTCATGCGGTTGCCAGGCCGCGCCCCTGCTGTGTGGTAATTGGTGTCTATGGTGTTGCCGCGTGGCGACGGTGCTTTGACTGACAGGTTTGGCCACCTGCCCTGCCCTGGCTGCCAACATGGTGTGGAAGGGGGCGAAGAGGAAGGGAGGAGGTGGCACGGGCTGGCAGGGGGTGAACACTCGGCATGTCATGGGCGGAGGGGGGTGGATAATCAGAGACGGGCTGCGATGAAATATGTGATGGCCGACCACAAGGCAGATTCAACAGAGATCAGGGTGATGGCATCTGCTTGTATTTCACTTTTCCTCCAATCTGCAGTCTCAAAACTGACTTGACGCTATCTTTTCATTTCTCCTTTTAAATAATGCTTATTACATCAATTGATGATAGCTTCTTGGACTGTAACCAAGGCAGATTGCCAGCATCATGCAGCAGCTTGGCCAGAAAGAAATAAGAGTTCTGCTACCCAACCAGATGTTAAAAATGTAGGCTTCAGCTGGGTTTTAAATTTTGTTCTGTGCTTTCCCAGGTTGAGTACTGCTATGGATACTTGGTCCTTTTTGTTGATCCTGTGATGCCAGGAATTGGAAGGTGTATTAAAATAATATGTAACCAATGCAATTTTAGGTCAAATTATGTGGAAAACATGCAAATGAAAGCTAGCCATCTTTGTCAAAATGTGTAATTTTTATAGTTTATTTTTTATATGTTTGACTATTGATGATGATCAATTGTGTGCTCCTGTCAATTTGCTATCACAATGGACCACTATGGAAATAAGTCTTGGACCAGTTAGTGTGTTATCTTTGAGTGTGTTATATATAGTTTGATGTCCTCCTACTCATAATGTCAAATAAACTAAAATAAAAATATATCCTTTCCGTAAATGAAGAATATCTTTGACACTGTGATGTTGACGAGCAACCTGCAGTTTTGACTTCAACTGGAAATTTACTCAACTGATTTTTAACTTGACTTTTCTGTTGGGGATCTTTTTCTCTCATCCTCCATCTAACAGAGAGATCAGTGAAGATGGGCAAAGAAAGAGCATGAAATGAAGCCAAATGAAATCTGCTGCTTTAATCTATAATCGGTCTGTACAGCTATTGATCTATTCCCTGCATGGCAAACATCTACACACACACACACACACACACACACACACACACACACACACACACACACACACACACACACACACACACACACACACACACACACATACACATAGACAGTGTCTGTCTCCTCCTGGTGCAGCATATCATTTCATCTTCTTTACCTAATTTGCTCCCACTCCTTCGTTGTCTTTCACATTTATTTCTTCTATGAAACACTTCGTCCTGTTCTACCTGGATGCTGATGTTGTCCGGTGGGCTTGACACTCAGCCAGCTTCCTCTTTTGTTGTGTTATAATGTGCTCCATGGCCCATACCCATGCATTTTCATCATCCTCACCACCCCCCACCCCTCCTTCCTCTCACTGCTCTTGTTCATCTCACTTGTTCTCCTGCTCTCTTTGCTATTGTGTTTTACACCCATTGCCAGACTTTTCTGTCACACAAAAGAATAGAGGAAAGCTACGAGCATGTGCGCGTGTGTCTGCGTGTGTGCCTGACTTAGCCAATCTCTCACTGTGTTTAACCTTGCAAAGGGCAAGGCTGTAGGGCAAGGGTGATGTCACAAAGGAAGCGCTTTTTTTTTACATGGACACACGGACATACACACCCACAGCCTGCACACTCCCGCCCACCCTCACCATTGTGATGTATAGTGTTGCTAATCCGGCCCTGTCGCTTCAGTATCAAACATAACCTCCATTTGGGGGCAAGGCCCCTCTTTCACTCTCCATTTTGTGTGTGTGTGTCTGTCTGTCTGTGTGTGTGTCTGTGTGCGTGTGCAACACTAGTTGGTGTGTTAATGGGCCCAGTCAACACTGTGGTACAATGGGCTGGTTTTGGGATGCCTGTTTAAGTGTAGGGACAGGGAAAGAGGGATAGGGGCAAGGCGGGCCAAACCAAGGCTTTGATGTTCCTGGGACGGATGGGAGAACAGCTTGTAGATGACATGCACACACACACACATGCACACGCAATGGTTACATTTGAGGGTGGTTATTAGGAGAGACTGCCCCATTAGGATGGGTGTGTGTCTTGACATTCTCAGGCTATTCCTTTGGCTATCTGACTCAAACCACCCTGTATCATGTGAGGGATGGTCCCTGATATTCCCTGTGTGTGTGTGTGTATGTGTGTGTGTGTGTGTGTGTGTGTGTGTGTGTGTGTGTGTGTGTGTGTGTGTGTGTGTGTGTGTGTGTGTGTGTGTGTGTGTGTGTGTGTGTCCATTTGTGTGTGTGTCACCCCTGGAGAGCTGGGTGTTCATGGTTCATTAGCCACACGTACACTTCCGTTCTGTTCTCGCTGGTAGAAGGGACAGATTCAAAGCATTTACACACACACACACACACACACACACACACACACACACACACACACACACACACACACACACACACACACACACACACACACACACACAATTCCTCTGTTTTGTTCTGTTCTGCCAGCTCTGATGAACTGACGCACAACCTCCTCCCCTCTCCCCCTCATCTTCTTCCAGTAATCAGGGTACCTATGAGATAGACAGGTAGCATCTGTCGCCTCCTCTCCCCTGATCCTTCCCTCCCTCTGTTTCCTTGTCCCCCCCTCTTCAACGCCATTGTGTTGAATTTCCCTCGACGGGGCAGTGATGTGATAATGTAAGAGATGTCCCGTAGAATCAAAATCAGTGCGACTTGCTGTAAATGGGGCGCTGTGGTCAAATTTCTCAGTTTTCCTACAGATTTATTTATTGAAAGCATGTGGGCACCATTTGAGACTGTGATGTCCCTCAGACTTGTCATGTCATTATCCACCCATACATTTAATAGGATATTTGGACTTAGACCTCTAAGATGGCTGTAAGGAGGGATTCAGCATTAGATCTAGTCAGATTGAACAGTTGCAGTCAACATGGCGGAGGCCTCTCTCTCGAGTCCGTACAGCTGCTCAGTGAAGCCGCTGCCATCTGCTTATTCAGCTCCAGACTCCTTCAGATCTGTTGGGCCACGATGGAGTCAGCAGCTCTGATGGTTTTGGTTTTGAACGGGGCCTCAATGTTGATTAGCATATTTTCACCCAGTGTACAGACAACAGCCCCCCCACCCTTTCCTCTTTTCTTCCTCCTTCTCCACACCCCCCCCCTCACCCCCCATGTGTTTGATTCCTCGGCCGTGACAAAGAGCTTCACCCTTTATCCGTGTGTGTGTTGGTGAGATGGGGGGCCCTTAGATTAAGGGAAAGCTTCCTGCTCTTTATTTGGGGAGTCCCCCTGGGAGACGCTTTGGGAATGACTTTCGTTGAGTCACTAACACCACACACACACACACACACACACACACACACACACACACACACACACACACACACAATTCTACACCCACGTACACACCTTTCACCCCAGTCTTCTTTTAAGCTGCCCATTGACTGGGTGCTGGTTGTTGTGTAACACCAACTACGCTTACACGAACGAACGAACGAACGAACGAACGAACGAACGAACACAAGAACGAACGTGCGCACACACGCACACGCACACACACACACACACACACACACACACACGTCATGCCAAGGCCCCCCAGATTGCCCACAGTAGGTGTGTGCTACAGAGGATCCCAGTTCACTTTTCTTACACTAACCAAAAGTAACTACACTACAATAACTCTAGCGTGACAGTGTGAGACACCACACTGTGATGCACTGATCTGACACCGTGCAGTAAATTTCAAGTCTTGTATGTAAGCTTCAGTGTGGTCGGTCACTTGGGGAAAGTGAACTACTGATAACAACGGCACAGAGCACCAAATTAAAAATGTAGGCTAACTTACCAAAGCTCTTGCTCAAGTATTATCTGTGGTTGTACTAGAGTTCATAATAGATAAGTGCCAAATGTAATATTCGTACTTACTTAATCACCACATACTCCTTTTGAAGAGCAGGAGAAAATGTGACTGATTCAAATTCATATAAACCGTAACAGGAAAATACACTTTAAAATGAAATTCACACCATGAGCTTAATGGCATTAGTCACAAATTGAGTAACCTTAAAAATGACTACCCGATTACATAATACATTTAAGGCTTGGAGCTCTGAGTTCCAGCTTTGATCAGCAGTATAGATGCTAATGTTAAAGTCAAAAATCTTTGGAAAAGCTTAGATAAGCCACACCCAACATATCAACTTTTCAGAAACTAAGAAAACAGTCTTTGTTTTAGCTCAGTTACCATCCAGAAAAGATTTGTAGGTTTTTATCTCCCTAACATGAGTACCCTTCAGTGCTGATAAAACGTAGAATTCATCTAAATTCACCTTTTTATATGACAAAAACAACATGGAGTTCCTTGTTCTTTGCTGCATGTGTGTTTTTTGAGGTGAAGGTTGTGGCAGAAAGAAGCCCCATCCAAACAGCAGCCATTTTAATTTGTTTGACAGAAAGGGAGGTGATAACCTCCCTCTGCAGCGGGGAGAGGAGGGGAGGGGGGGGGGGGGGAGGGGAGAGAGAGAGAACGAGCGAAAGCAAAGGAAAGAGGGCTGAACAGAATAGCGATAAGTGGCTAGGTAGAGAGAGTTAGAAAAAGAAGGAGAGAGAGAGAGGTGGAAAGGAGAGTGAAATATTTGATTATGGCTCAAGGCTGCGTGTTTGTCCAAAGGCTAAAGACTGTCAACCAGCTAATCGCGGGGGCAGATGTGTGGGTGTGTCTGTATGTGTTTGTGAAAGCATGCAAGCCTGTGTGGGTCATCGCTATCAGCATATAATTTATGCTGAGTACACGTGTCTGTGTGTGTGTGTGTGTCTGTGTGTGTGTGTGTGTGTCTGTGTGTGTGTGTGTGTCTGTGTGTGTGTCTGTGTGTGTTTATGTTACGATCTCTGGATGTCAGTTATAGTTCTGTGGGCCTGAGGAGAATACAGTGGTCTCCCTCAGGGCGCTGTTAGTGCCACTCTTATACAGATGTGCTGGGCTGCCACTGTGTCAGTTTCAGTGTGTGTGTGTGTGTGTGTGCATGTGTGCATCCCACTCTTACAGGAAGCTAAAGTCATTCACATGTTACAGTTCTCAACAGGGTTAATATTACATCTTTACCACAGTTCTGATATATTGTTCAAGTAACCGTTGAAAGCAAAGATTACTGTCATTGTCTGCAGATGTAGGCTGCTGTAAGCAGAAATTTGTGACATTTAGCAACACGTTTGAGTGCATCTCTGATCTCTTTCCTTGTTTGTTTTTTATTGTATTTTCGTGTGTGCTTAATAAGAATAATTTATCCTTCTCAAAAAGCTGAATCTTGCAAAACAAAAATATCATCACAGTCAAAATCACATGCAATTGTACATGAATGTAAAACTTGTGCACAAATGAATATCTGTATTTTATCGAAACTGGATTAAAAAATGAACGCTGTCTTAAGTTACTGTATGTTAAAGTGCCTTTTTCTGTTCAGATGCTGAAGGAAAAGAACAAGATGGCACATGGGTGGTCTCTGATAAGGACAAGCAGGTATGAGGTTGTACAGCTTTACAGTATTTAAAGTATTTTCTGAAAACCAAGCAGGAACAGAAGGTTTGTTGATTCACAAATGAACAAAAAAAGTATGTTTTCTCAAATTTGCACAGTGCATATACTCGGTTAATGAGTACTGGCTCATTATGAGCATATATGTAAAATGTAATATTAAAAATTCACAATATACAAAATTATGGTACTACTTGTGCTTTGCCCTGGGATATGGATATAACACATCCTCAGCTGACAGCTATAATCTATTTCTTTGTTTCTCACAAATGGTTAGAAAATGATATTTCTCTCATTTTCTGAATTGAGAATTGAACTTGTGTTTTGTGGGTACAAAACTTTCAGGTTAGTTCATCGAGGCTAACACCACTAACATGATGCCAATGATGCATTGACTGTCTGTGTTTCAGGCTCAGATCTTCAACAAAGACAAAGGTGCCAGGTTAGCGGTGCAGCGAGTGTCAAACAGATACTATACCAGCAAGAACGTCCAATGCAGAAACTGCAACAAGAACGGACATCTATCCAAAAACTGCCCCGAGCCCAAAGTCAGTTCCACTCTGTGAACACTAGCATGTAAAGCTTAGACACACTGATGTGCACAAGTATGCACAGCTGCCAACTGTATTGTGCCTGTATATGTGTGTGTGTCTGCAGAAGTTGTCTTCCTGTTTCCTTTGTGGCACCCCAGGCCACGTGGTCAGCGCATGTCCCAATAAACACTGCAACAACTGCGGGATGCCAGGTCACCTGTACGATTCCTGCAGTGAGAGGGCGTACTGGCACAAACGGTGTCATCGCTGCAGCATGACGGGACACTTCTTTGATGTGAGTATAGCTTCATGTTTTTGATTGTTCTCAACAGGTTACACAGGTCACAATAGGTTGGAATTATTAAGCGAAGAAGAATCTGGACCTCAGTTGGGGTAAATTTGGAAGTGTAATAGATTGCTTAGAATGTCATTGTATGCTGTAGCATTAAGGATTCCCATTACTGGGACTTCAGAGCTGAGCTTAAGCCAGAGTGTGTGTGTGTGTGTGTGTGTGTGTGTGTGTGTGTGTGTGTGTGTGTGTGTGTGTGTGTGTGTGTGTGTGTGTGTGTGTGTGTGTGTGTGTGTGTGTGTGTGTGTGTGTGTGTGTGTGTGTGTGTGTGTGTGTGTTCCAATATCACTTCCGCAGATTTTCCACTAATAGTGATGCTACCTGTAAAACTCAAAATGTTAAGACCCGGTGAAATGAAAATTTCTTTTCCCCACACTAATCCTGTGACCCTGTGTTAATTGCTTATTTATCTCCTATTATATGCCAAATATGTCATCAAATCAGTATTTTTACATTACTACATATTTTCCTGTAAAATACTCTCAAATGTTTGCTCATAATGTGCTTATAGGCATTTACAAAAGTTCACCTAATCAAACGTCACTTTGTGTAAGTAGCTAGCCACACTGGACATATTAAACTGCACTTCACTATTTGTGAGTCATAGTCCATAACAGAACAATATGAACAAAGACAGGAAGAGATATGTGTTTTGATATCAGTCGGCAAAAACTTGTTTTCATTCACAGAACAATGTGGCTAATTCACTGAAAACTATCTTTATTATCTTAAATGAATATTATCTATCACATTACAAGCAAAAAACATTCTGCAGATTTTCATTCTGGATAACAGCTGAAAGCTCTAAAAAGGTCTGCAGATTCCGTTTGGGTCTGCTTTTGGCCACATAGTTTATTTGAAACAAGGGAATCAACACCACGTAACAAGACCAAATATAACACACCTGTCCTGTGTGAAGTAAGTACACATGGGGTAATGTGAGGAAACTTTCTGTGGTTTCTGAGATTAAAATACAAATAAAACAATAAAAAAATACAATTTATCACAGGAAGGAAGAAAAATCAGTACAGAAATGAATCAGACAATCAAGAAATAGACCAATATAAGAAAAAGGAGGAAATGAACTATTGCACAAGAATAGCCTTGTATTCAGTCAGCTTTGTGAACAGGCAAAACAGGTAGAATCTCCATAGCGTAGTCAGAATATAGAACAATTATAGCTTAATGTAAACAATACAATCAAAGTATACTGCATGCACCTTACATTTATTTCCTCTCCATCACTCCGTATCTCCCTAGCTCTCCCTCTTTTCCCCCCCTTTCACCCCTTTCTCCCCCACTTTCTCTCAGTAATAATGAGTGACCAGGGGTCAGCACACGCTGCTGTTCACATTAATTGATACACTTCAGCAATTACAGCTTAGTTATGTCTCTACCATGCTGCATATTCCAGCTGTGGGCCTCTGTGTATGTGTGTGTGAGTGTGTGTGTATGTTGGCACTGAAGGGTGAATCTAATGACCATCAATGACAATTATCCCACCGCAACGTTCATTACCTTGCCCATCTACACTAATGCCATAGAATGGAAAACCCTGTGTGTATGTAAGAGTCCGCCTGTGTCCCCCCTACCTCGATCTCCCTCTCTCTCTCTCTCTCTCTCTCTCTCTCTCTCTCTCTCTCTCTCTCTCTCTCTCTCTCTCTCTCTCTCTCTCTCTCTCTCTCTCTCTCTCTCTCTCTTTCTAACTCTCCGTCAGTCAGTCATGTACTGTGCTCTGTGTAATGGATGAGTAACCAGGTGAACACCAGAGGGAGAGGGGAGACCAGGGCACACACAGCCCATTTTCTCTCTTTCTTTCCACCCTCTCTCTCTCTATCTCTCTTTTCTCACCTCCTCCCCCAGATCTTCATTTGTATCTTGTTCTTCTTCTCTCTTGCATACTACTTTTAAAATCAAGCAAAGGTGCAAAGTCTAGTGATATTGTAATTACCCTTTTCTTGGAACGCACACATTTTTTTTTCTTAGGCTCAAATTATGTTTGTGTGTGTGTGAGAGTGTGTGTAAGAAAGAGAAAGAGAGTCAGGTCTCTGTCCCCTGGGCCTTTCTGTGTCTCTCATTAAAGACAGACGGTTGACGGAGCGCGAGTGTGTCGCTCGCCTCGCCTGTCGCCCTCGACAACAACACACTACCCCGGCGGTCTGGAGGGAGCGAGCAAACGGGAGGGAGCGGGTGTGGGGTGTGGGTGGGTGAGGGGAAGTTGTTAAAAGAAAAGAAAGCTAGATGAGAGGTGGAGGAAGATACAGCTGTTGAAATTCATATTTGTCCACCTCTGTATTCAAATGTAATCAGCCCAGATTAAGCCAAAAAAAAACCACACACAAAAAACGCCCACAGCTCTTTACTGTAAAGGTCAGGATTTGAACAAGCACTTTGAGACAAAAGTCACTTCTAATGTCATGAATTTGAATGTCTGACAAATATGTATAGGACCTAGTTTAGTGTACTACAGAGAAAACTAAACACATAGCCTCCTTCACACAGGCTTAAATCTTCCCTTTGCTTCTCTCTTATTCTTGCTCTCTGTGCCTCTCTCACTCAGTAGGTGTGTAAGTAGATAAATCTTGTTGCCTGCGGCGACTGCGGCATTTTCAATTTCCCAGTGGGAAGTGGCGGCGGTTGGGAAAGGATGTCTGAACGCTTAAGGAACAGCATGGCGAAGCCCCGGAGATAATGCTTTAGCCACACCGGGACAAAACGACTGACTGCCTTACTTACTGACTGTTTGAGTGACTGACTGCAGAGAGATGCATGGAGGGGAGAACGGGCTGTTGCTGAGACATCAGGGTGATGAAGGTTTAGTGAGAGACAGAGGAAGGATAGTTAAAGAGTCAAGCAGGCAAGCAAAGTACACCATGGCCTGTGTTTCAGTTTCCTTTTGGCCCTTTTTCAGTCCTCTCTGGTCTGTCTATTCATGAGCATCTGTAGCTACTTCACTTCTCATCTGTCTCTCCTCCTGTTTTCTCCACACTGCCTACATGTTTCTTTCTTATTGTGTCTCTACTACAGTATCCCACACACATGACAGGTTATCATTTGGCATTTTTACTTTCCTCTTTTTAAGCCTCTTTATTCTTTTCATGTGCTGTATAAATGAGTGTGTTTGATGACTGTATAACAGAGTCTTCTTTTCTCTTCTCAGGCTTGTCCGGAGATCTGGAGACAGTACCACATCACGGTGAGTGTTGTGTGACAAAAGCAAAACTGTCAGTCCTACATACAAAGCATAACATTTAAGCAAAATCAACACAGAAAATCCACAGTTCCAAGTATTTTGGTAACCGGGTCTACCCACAAGTTAAATGCACAAGCTCCATGCATTTACTTCATCATAATAGTAGTCAATGAAGATGCACCTTCATTATCACTGGCTAGTATTGATCAAGACTGTAAATAAAGACTTCATGTCTTGATGGAGGTGCAAGTGCCCTCATGCAAATTGTTAAGACTACTTATTGACAGTATGGAAACTTAGGTATGCACAATTTTGTGGGGGAAGGGACACAATGGAGTCGCAGTAACTTGGGCAACAGTCAATGTTGTCTCCCAGTCATTATTCTGAGAGTAACGAACAGGCCAGAGGACATTTTTTTCTTATATGTTTTCATGATAAAAAGTGTTTTTTTTAACAGGGCAAAGGAGAAAAATAGAACAGTGGGAAAATTGTCATGCCACCCTGAATGTGAAAATATGACATTTATAGATTTATATGTGCTTTACAATCAGTGATTTAAACTAAAAGCAGCCTATGTTGAATGTAATAAGAGTTTGGACACAACCCGTGTCACATTTGGCAAAATATTACTGGATGTTGTAGTTATGTCCCAGACTCCCAATTAACAGCAGAGAAATGTAAAAGAACGTGGTGGTGGTGCTGGAGGGGGCGACTAAGCCAGCAACACACTCAACCCGGCCCACTTAGGGTGGTGACGCTTCTCAAATCTTCTTCTTGCAGAACGTACCTCATCAGAATAGACATATTGTAAATCTTACAGCACAAAATAGGTCTCCAAAATTGCACAAAATATTAATGTATTAACAGAGCTCCGGGAATGGACATGTTTTTGATTAGTGACAGAGCTTATTAATTTAAAAAGAATATGATACACTTCACAAAAGCTGTATTAATCAAACCAAACTCTGACCACTGATAACACTGGGGTCCTGTGTGAATCTTCATGCGGTGTCTAACATTGATTTGATAAGTATGACAGAAAACAGCTAATGTGTAGTTTAGCATAATGTGGAACTTCTGAAAGTCTGCCACAAAAAAAGTATTTTTCCAGGAGCTTCGTGAAGGTGAAGGTGTGACATGATCAGTCATAATCAATAAGTCAGTTGTGATTGGTATTGACCTTACCCTGTAGCAGATGAGTGAACCATGGCGGGGGGGAAAAAACATCACAAAAGATTGAGGAAGTGCCGAGAGTGATGCAAACCTTTTTTTGCTTTTTTAAAATTTATTTATTTATTTTTGCTTAATTTTCAAGTGCACATGTCACATATCTGTGTGTGTGTGTGTGTGTGTGTGCGCGTAAATGTGTCAAAGAGTAGAAAACTGTGTGACAGTCACATGGGCCATATGTCAGCGGGGAGGTATTTGCTTATGTGTGTGCGTCTCTGAAATCTGAAAAGATAACTAGTTTTCTTGGCTGCTTACTTGGCTGCTTACTTGTGTGTGTGTGTGTGTGTGTGTGTGTGTGTGTGTGTGTGTGTGTGTGTGTGTGTGTGTGTGTGTGTGTGTGTGTGTGTGTGTGTGTGTGTGTGTGTGTGTGTGTGTGTGTGTGTGTGTGTGTGTGTGTGTGTGCATCTGAGCGAGGGGTGATATAGACCTCAGCCTAAGAGAAAAGAGCAGCTTGTTTGTCAATTAAAAGACGTGATAAAGCATGAAATGGGCTGCCAACGCCACGCGGGACGAGGGAGTGAGAGAGAGGGAAGAAGAGTGTGTGTTTGCATATATCTTGGCGTGCACTTTGTGTGTGTGTGTGTGTGTGTGTGTGTGTTGGGGGAGGTCTGTCACTCTCCTCTATGGAGATTAATTAGCAGGGGCTGTCTAATGAAAAGGCAGCATCGTTAGCGCTAGGGTAGCACGGCGGGAGAGACGGAGGGAGGAGGAGGGAGCGGGACAGAGAAGTTCCAGGGGAGACGCATGCAGAGAAAATGGGAGTTGAGTTTAATTGTTGCTTATGTGTTACTACGGGATGCTCTGTTTTATTGTAGAGTTTCACTTTCACAAGAGGAAAATACACTGACCAAAGAGGCTTTGGTCACATCGCAAGATGATAAAAAAACTCATCATTTTGGTGTGTTTCTGTGTGTGTGTTTGTGTGTGATGGCGTGCTTTAACGGGTGGTGGATTGTGACCCAGGTCTAATTGAAGTATTTAAGCCATTTAAGCACTGGGAACAGAAGGTCGTTACAGATCCAAACTGGCATGGGGTTTAGGGGCCTGCACAGACACAAACACACTCTCTAACACACAAACACACCTACACACATGCATACACGGGGCTCCTTCTGTTTAAGACAGCCTCATTTTATTCATGATGCTGCTTATGACCCTGAACTCCCCAATGTGAGAAGGTGTGTGTGTGTGTGTGTGTGTGTGTGTGTGTGTGTGTGTGTGTGTGTGTGTGTGTGTGTGTGTGTGTGTGTGTGTGTGTGTGTGTGTGTGTGTGTGTGTGTGTGTGTGTGTTCGCTTTGGGAGATGTGACTCTGTCACCTTCCGCTGGGCTCAGCCAGGTGTGAAAAGGCATTCTGTCAGACCTCCCTGCTACTGGGTCCATTTATCCTTCGTGTGTGTGTGTGTGTGTGCTGGGTCCGTTTATCTTCTGTGAGTGTATGTGTTGTCTGCCTGCACCTGGCCCTCAACTAACAAACTCCTCCAAACCACACAGTATAGACCACAAAGCCCTGGGGTATTTACTGAGAAAGTAAGATACTGACACACATGGACAAACACACACGTACGCACACAAATATATAGAGCAGTAAATGGAGTAAAAAGCTATCCACAACATTTTCAGCTTGTCTGACTCAAATGGAGTTGAAGGCATTTTTACAAGAGTAATATTTATATAAAAATATTTGCTTTTTTGCTGTGAAGAACGGGTTTACTTCTCAGTCTCTCTTTCTCTTTCACTCACCCACGTACGCCCACAGATACCCTGGTTTTACTTCTTTTTTTGCATACAGCTTTGCAGCTTGGGGTGGCTCCTTTTCCTGCAGAACCCATCTGTCTCCCTCTTTCTATCTTTGTGAATTGTTACCTTTCATACCGAGTACTGTACAAAATGTCGTCTGAAAAATCCTTACAAACTACCTTCAGTCTAAGATGAGTGTCTGGTTGAGTCAGTTTTGTTATCGGGGCTTGTCTGAGATCACACCTGCACCCTGTACACAAATCGCATGTCTAGGGACTGCATGCCCCCTCTGTTTTGGATTCCTTTTGATTGTTGAATACAAAATGGAGACTGTAGGCAGAGGCCAAAGGTTTAAGTCTAACACCAACATTTTTATATTCATCATTGATGATTTAGATTGCTGAAAATGTTACTGTTCGTAAATTCTATTGGAGCTGCTCCACAAATGTGAGTGATGTCACGTTGTCTGTGCTTAGCCAATCAACCACAAGAATTTAAAAATACAACATATGCAAAATGGACCCAGAAGTGTAGCACAGAGCTGCAACTGATTATTTTCATTATGGATTAATCTGTTTGGATTTTTTCAATTAATCAAATAATCATTTTGCATAAAAATGTGAAAAATGCATCATATTCTTAACACCCAAGATGATGTCTTCAGACTGGTTGTGTTGTCCAATAAAGAATCAAAAGCCTGAAGATTAAGAATAAATTCACATTTATTAACAGAAGAGAAAAGCAGCAAACCCCCCTAAATGATTAATTATTTTTCAAAATTCAGTATTAATTTTCTGTCAATCGACTTACTGCTCTTGCACTATGCTGCACACTGTCTTTGAGTGTTTTCAGGAGAAATATTATACAAAGGATGAACATGGAAAAAACAAGTACTTTCATCATTACCAACCAGCCACCAACACAGGAAAAGAGAACAACAAGAAAGAGGCAATACATGGTTTCAGCAGTAGGGAAGGAGAGAGAGAAAGAGATGGAAGACAGGGAAGAAGGAGTACGATGAAGGCAGAGACGGACGAATGGAGAACGATCAGGAAAGGCCACAAGGTGCAAGTAGAGTGACCGGCTGTCTGTATGAAGGCTGCTTTAATGCATGTAAAGATCATGCATAAATGCGTGCATGCATGCATGCAACGCACACACGCACAAGCACACACACACACACACACACACAAACAGTCACACAGTCACAGTGACTTTTTTTCCCTCTTGTTAGTGTCAGGACCCTGCAGTGCTGGATTAAGACTAGAGCGCCACCCTCTGGCTGCCGCAGGTAGTCAAAGCTTTCTTTCTTTCTTTCTTTAACCAGCTATAATAGTTGAAGTGGGAATTTCCCTCCTTTGAATTAGTAGAACTCTGAACATCGATCAAATCCTAATCAAACATTACACGTGTTGTTATTTTTGTCCCGTCTAGGTAAATAATTTTTGTTAGCAGTGTGTGGGGCAAGACAGGGGTCATGTGACGTTCGATTCAACATGATTGACCTATATAGCAGACTATGCATGGGCAAGAGACAGAGAGGGGAAGATGTGTGTTGTTGTAAGAGATGCAGGAGAAAGAGAGAGAAATAAATGAGAAAGGGTTGAGTTTATTAAGCAGGGTTAAACAGACCAGAGAGAGCAAGAGGAGAGAGGGAATCTGAGCGCTGAGCAGCTGATTGGTACAGGTATATCGGTGTGTGAGCATTGATTTGGCCTCTCTTTAGATAGTAGTGGTGACACCTGTATGTGTGTGTTTATTGATCGGTACCTCTGCCCACGGTGGTGTGTGTGTATGTGTGTATGTGTGTATTGAGCGGGTTCCCTCCTCACAGTCGTATCTGTGTGTGTGTGTGTGTATTGATCTCTTCCCCAGGGACAGGTGTGTGTGTGAGTGAGTGAGTGAGTGAGTAAGTGAGTGTGTGTGTGTCTGTCTGTCTGTCTGTCTGTCTGTCTGTCTGTCTGTCTGTCTGTCTGTCTCTTTCGGGGTAATCATGAAAAAAACAGTCTGTGAACTTTTTGTTCGACACAGAAATGAAGCCGTGTTAACTCCCCTCTTTAAACTCCATTTGGAGTCCCTCTTTCTCACCTGACTGCCTTTTTTCTCTCTTTTCATTTAGTATGATTTACCTTTTTATACTTTTTTTTTGTCTCACTGTCTTTGTCTAGAAGGTTCTTCGCTTGATTCACACATGCCTTTGTTAGCCCAAGGTTAGGACATTTTGTCCCTTAAATCCTCTTATTGTCAGAAAAAAGAAAATACCATTACACTCCTATAGGAAAGAATAATAAAATGACCCATTAACACAGTCGGACATTTCAGGTTGACCGTCTGGAATTTAAGCACATAAATTAAGAACTAAAACATTTACTCTTTATAATTCAAAACGGCTCATTTCTTCTTTTTTCTCTGTCATTGGTTTAACAAAAACTAGTTGTTGCAAATATGACCTTTAGCCTTGAAAATAGTTGTTAAAAAAAAATCTAAATTTTCTCATGTTAGATAGATTTTTACCATTTTAAAGAAAGTGAGGTTACATAGAAACTTGATGGACGTGTTACTCTTTAATTTGACTGTTTTTGTTAAATTTGATCTTTATTATTCTTTAAAACTGCTTTTTTGATGATTTAATGATTTATTGCTATTTTTACAACTGATTAAAGTAATATGTAAACTAGGACTGCCAATAACAATTATTTTCATTATCAATTGAATTGTGAATTTATTTTCTTGATTAATTGATCAGTTATCTAGTCAATAAATTGTCAGAAAATGGTGAATAATGTCAGTCACTGTTTCCCAAAGCTCAATGTGACTTCCTCAAATGTCTTGTTTTGTCCACAACACAAAGACATTCAGTTAACTGTCATAGAGGACTAAAGAAACCAGAAAAAAATATCACATTTTAAAAGCTGGAAACAGAATTTTGAGATTATTTTCTAAAAAAATGACTCCACCCATTTAGATGATCAAAATGGTTAATTGGGTGATTGATTTAATAGCTGACAACTAATAATAATGAGGAAAAATGATTTGTATAGTGCTTTTCGTAGACATTAGTCATGAAGTACTTTACAAAAGCACAATGCAACATACAAGAAAGTAAGAAATCCTAACAGACCAAGTGCAACACTTAAAAAACCAATGCACAATAGGAAAAAAAAAA
Organism: Scomber scombrus; assembly: GCF_963691925.1. Taxonomy (NCBI): domain Eukaryota; kingdom Metazoa; phylum Chordata; class Actinopteri; order Scombriformes; family Scombridae; genus Scomber; species Scomber scombrus. Next base: position 18,391,675 of record NC_084971.1, read on the forward strand.
GATATAACAAATAATCGTTGTAGCATAGACAATGTTTTGTCTCAGTATCTATCAACAGTTAGTGATCTGTGTATTTCTAAAAATGATATAGAAGTTTATTGACTGTGATTGAGTCATTGTGTTACTAGGTAATTGTTTCATTGCAAACTTGCGCTTTTTGTACCATTGTGACCTAAAAGACAAGATCAGCTACATAAAAGCAGCTGTCAGTAAAGTCCTGGTGCTCTACATAGAACTGACTTCACATTTAAAGCAAATGTAATCACATCACACAAACTTGAAATAAATTTGAAAATGTTTGTCCTCGACAGACAACTATGTCAAATCATGATTGGTTACAGAGCATTAAACATCATCATTCTCTGGATCAGTTTTAAAGGCTTTTTTTCTCCTTCAGTTGCATCAGAAATGATTAGAGTGTGGTTTTTTTATCTAAAGCTTTGACTGTTAAATACATGTTAATAATGATGATGACTGAGTGCATCTTTTCCCTTTACCTCACCTGTCTCACTTCAGCAGTAGGCCACGGGACCCTTTCAGTGTGCTGTGTGGAGTTAGAGCGCGCTTCAGTGGTCAAATAGAAAACTGCACTCTGATCCAGCACATGGTTAAGACATTCTCAGTTGGATAAATTGTTTCTGCGGATTAATTGTCACTGTACATCTGCAGGATGGTTATGTAGTTTGTGTACCGCTACCATAAAAAAACAAGTTTTATTCTTCTGTCCTCCTTCAGAGTCCCATCAGTATTATGGTTTAATCAGCAGGAAGCTCAAGCACATCCATACATTTTTGGCAGGGTGCTGGGTAATAATTATCTTTCCAGAATTACCAAAAATGTCCACCTGCTGATGCTTCATCTTGTTCTTCTTTTTGCCATGTCCAAACAGAATAAAAGTAACTTAAGTATGTGTAGGGATTATTTTCTGTCTGTTTGTATGACATTATTGAACAATTATTGATAATATGAATTAACTGTAACCATTAAAAAAGGAGCTAAATGTTAACCAAATGCCACATAAGATAAACACAGAAATATGTGAATAGACAAGACAAGTGACATCAAGTACAAGCTGAATTCTAAATTGTCAAATATATACATATACACCACCACACACAGATACATTAGTGAAAGACACATTAAAAATGTGCAAGTTTGTTATAGAAGTGTGTATGTTGTTATTAAAACAGCAGGGGGTAATCGAAATAAATAGTGAGAAACCATCTTATATGAGGGAATGCTTCTTTGCCAATATCTCACAAATTAGTTGAAATAAAAATGAACAATATCAGCTGTGAGTCTTTTCGTTCTTTCTGCTGAACTTAAAGTTAGGGGTTTAAGTTTTGACCTTTATTCCACTTCTTGTTCTGTCCTTCCCTCTGTCTGGCTGACCCCTTTCTCTCGCTCCTCTTACAAGAATGCGCTCAATTCAAACAGTGCTCTGTAAAAATCCTCTAAATCCACATCCATTCAGTGAGCGCTTTTTGCTGTCTCATCATTGTACGGTTCAGGCTCCAGCCTTCCCACCTCTGCCATGTCAAAAGGCTCGCGTTCTCTATTCTCCCTCAGACTTCGACACTGACGGCACAGGGGCGGGGGGGCGGGTGAAGGGTCCATTTTTAAAAGGAAATGGTTTTCATGTGTCTCCAAACTAGACAAGTAGCATTAGGGCACAGAAAGTAAAGACCTGCAGGTCATTTAGTTAGCACAGTTAATGAAGTGCAGTGCAGGGCAGAGGGCGGCAGTTTGAGACAGTGTTTAAAAGTTAACTGGTGTACATACACTGGCCTTGTCCACCAATTAACAGCTTAAATCCAGCTAAAAAATTCATTCGGATCAGTTCATTCTGCACTGTTTTGGAGTTTAGCTTGCAGTGCAAAACAAACAGACTAGCCTTTGTTTTTTTAAAATATTTTTTTAGACTGTAGAAGTTGAACAAAGATTCAACTGAAATCAAACAGAGGACACTGTGAATCATGTATACATCTTACCTCCTTGGCCTCAGTGACCTCCCAAAACATACTAGTCTTAACAGTCAACAGAGTACACAAGAAAAACATCAGTTAGAAAACAAAGGTTATTGTCGACAGCAATAACAAAATGATTAATTAAAACCGTTAAAAACAATAAATAAAAATGAAAAATGTCAGTGATTCTCCTCAAAAGTTGCAGACACATTGTCACCTTCTGTCAGATGAGGAAGACGAGGACCCTGCAGTGGGTGTTTAGTCTGTGGCACAGGTGTTTTCATGTACACTGCTGAATGTACACGCACAACCATAGGAATGTACACACACGTTCACACACACTCACTCGTACACACAGGTGCTGTGCGTTATCAGAGGTCTTGCAGGCCTTGCCGGTCATTGTGCTTTTCCGCTTAGCTGGATAGTGTCGATTTTGCGCCTCTGCAAGTGTGTGTATGTTTGTGTGCGATTGATTGGCTGAGATGTAGAATCGGGGTTTAACATCCTGACCAGGGCATAAGAGACTGTAGCATGTAAGGTCTGTCTCTAGGTCTGTCTCCTATGTCCACATGTCATCTCAGTCCAACTGCAAGGAATCAACTGTATTTCCTTAAAACACGAGAGAAAAGCCACTGAACTCAGCAGTGAGCTCTAAGAACAGATATTCAATAACTTGATTTGAATAGATTAGCTTGTATCCTCTGTTCCGCCTTCCACAGTGTGACCAGATTACCTCCAGTTGCTGCCCCAAAAGGGGGTTTTCTCCAGTGGTGGCAACCCCGCCACCGTTCACCCATGAATCACATTATCATTACATTCCAGGAGCATTTTCTCTCTCTCTCTCCCTCCCTCTAAAGAGAAAATCAGGACTCCTGCTGATTGTCTTCAGACTGATTGACTGACTGACGGGACGAGATAGGAAGAGCCTCTGGGAATTTGTGTGCAAGCGTCAGTGCTATCAGGGCGCAGGGTTAAGGCCTTCGGTCTGAGTCTTTGTGAACTGGCAGACACAAAGGGGGCAGGAATCACATCTGGTTTTTTGGAAGACACCCCCCCTTCTCCTCATCCTCCTCTGTAGGCTTTCTAACCACACATGAACACCTTCACCTTAAACAGTCTCCTAAGAACGTCTGATTCTTCATGAGTGAGAGTAAACGTTATAATTAATTTCTTTACCGTTTTGTAAATAGCGTAGTTCAAATCCCCACATGACGGTAAGACAATAAGAGGATTAATGATCTGCAGTTAATTTTTTGCGCTCTGTTTGAGAAGATGTTCACCTTATAGCCATTTCATCTCACTAATTCACAACTGTCTAATTAACCCTCCGCGTTAACCTAATATGTACATACTGCCATGTTGCACACACAGATCTGTTTGTTTTGGTATGAACCCAGTAGTCTTGTGTTGTGTTGTGAGGCTGTTTTCTATGATAAAGCATGCAGAGTTGGTCCCCTGTGGGTCCAGTAACATATGCAAACCTCTCCCCATTGCTGCAATAACATATGCAAAACAGCGCCGCTGGCCCCGGCCCCCTCGCTCCCACCACCCGTTACTGTTCAGATCCCACCCCCTCTCACACACACAAGCCTGTTTGCTTCTCGGATTGTGTTTGATAACTCTGTGTGTGTGTGTGTGTGTGTGTGTGTGTGTGTGTGTGTGTGTGTGTGTGTGTGTGTGTGTGTGTGTGTGTGTGTGTGTGTGTGTGTGTGTGTGTGTGTGTTCCTTCAGATTGTAGTCTGTAACAGTCTGAGCTTTGTGTTGGCCGAAGGATTATCACGGCTTTGCCACCAGCAGCTAAGGCAAGGAGCATAGGAGAGCGAGGCTTAGAGAGAGACAGAGTATGTGTTGGGACAACTGTGGGAAAACACTGTTTGTGTGTGTGTATGTGTGTATGTGACAGAGAGAGAGCGCTCATGTGTCTGTGTGTGCATGCATGAGAGGCCACGGATGGCTGGTTGTCTATGTCCACACAGCGAAGCCCTTAGGACCTTCTCAAACACCCTCCTATACACACACACACACACACACATCCTAAACCGTCAGTCCTCTTCCCAGCTTCAGTCCTCTTTTTGTCTGACTGGCAAAGTATCTCTAAACTGCTCCAGAAGCTCCTCATGTCACATCAGCAGGCTCAGACACAGATCATTCCTGCTGTCTCTGCACTCGGAGGATGTTAGTTAAACCACAGCAACCTTTTTGTCCTCTCATGGTGGAGGGATCAAGTGAATGTGAAGATGAACAGATTAGGCCAAGATGATAGTAGGAAAGATGTCCGTAATAAATGTAATATAACTTTACTGTTCAACGTGATAATTGTTATATATGACGATAACAGTGCACATTTTCAGATAGCAGACTAGAGTAAACTTGTTTAGACCTCTAGCTAATTTGTGTTAGTTTCAGTTTTAGACACATTTTTGAGGATCACATTACTCAATGAAAGCATTTCTCCTTTCATTCTGCACTGTTACTTTCTTTGTCTTTTTCATGCACGTATGTTTGTAAAAGGCAGATTATAAACCCGATTACCTGTATATATGACCGAGACATCTGCATTTTCCAGGAGAAATCTACCTGGAGAAACAATGTTTTTCTACTCCCCTCCTCTGATTACGGAATTTAAAAAAAAAAAAAATCACTTTTAAGAAATTTCAGCCTGATTACTTAAAGCCTACCATTTATAAGTTTAAGATTTTGCCACAAGATCTGGAAAACATCCTCTGAGAATTAGATGGAAGAGATGGGATCCCAACCAATCAGTATGCCATTTATTACATCGCTTGTTAGGTTTCAGAGCTAAACTATTAAACTTTTAAGTCTAGTGTTGTAAATATAAAATAATGCCCGACTCTGTAAATGCAGAGTCTGTTCTTCTGCTCAGATTTAACCAGAAACCAGATATGTTTCTATGAGAAATGTGACCTTTCTGGAACAGTCACCGCGTTTATCCAATTTGAAAATCCGAATCAGTTCGGTTTAGGAAGTGTGCGTGTTGATGTGTGACCCAAGCAAATAACGATTGAGCTTTTAACCGCTACAATAAGTGAATCAGAATTAGTGGATTGGATTCGAATGACATTAAACAAAGAACCGTGTGTCGAGTTTGATGCTGAGCTGAAACAAATTCCCTGCACATGATGACTGGTGGCTCTAAAACTGTCTAAAACTATGCAAAATTGACTTTAACTGCACAGCCAGACTCTCTAGGACTCCTCACTAGAGAGTGAGAAAGAGAAAGACACCAAACTGATATGATCCCTCAGGCCCAAACTCTGTTAGCTATTTAGATTCCTCTGATAGGAGGCGCTAGATGAAATCAGAGAGCAGGAATGAGAGAGGGATGAAGGTTCATCCAGTTAATTAATATTGTATGAGGCGCACACTCTCTCACTCACACACACAGGTTTCAGACAACTATCACAGGTTGATGGAAGAATTGGACGGGATTTCATTTCTTCTTCTTTTTTTTCTTCTCTCCTGTGCTTTCATTCATTCTGTCTTTCGTGCTGGTTCAGAGTATGCTGAGATAACACAAGCCCAAGGTCAGGGAGAGAGAGACAGAGGGAGACCTACAGCCAATTTACATGAAAGATGAATGGGAAGAGGGGCAGGAAGGTGGAGGTCGGGGGTGGGGGGTGGGCTTGAGACGGGGACTGTGATCTCCTTAGGGTGTGTGCGTGCGTGTACGTGTGTGTGTGCTCGCAAAAGGTCTGTGATCTCCTGGCCTTTGTGATGGAGATGGGCCCGGCCGGCCTGACCCGATAATGACGCGACGCTCTAATAGCATTCATCCTTTCTGCCGCAAAACTACTCAAGCGGAAAAGAGGGGGCGGGGGGGGAAACAAGTGTGAGGGGTAGATGTGGGGACATAGGGGTGTGTACGGAGGAGAGAGGGAAGCAAGAGGAAGGGAGAGGAGAAGAAAAGGAGGGGAGGTTAGCTAAGCTATGTTTAAGAAATGACGTGGGGCACAAATCATTTGTAATCTCGGAATCAGGGGAAGAGAGGAGGGAGGGGGCACCTTAGATGTGTGTGAAGGTGTGTGCAGCTGTGTGTGTGTTTCAGAGAATGGCATTAGGTGTGTGTGTGTGTAACATTAGCAGTAAATGCACTGTGCCTTTGTCTCCTCTCTCTCTCTTTATCAGTGTATATTTGCTGTGGGCGCTGGAGCATGGAAGGCTTTCAGAACACTGGCCCATAGGGGACGGGACCCCATGTCACACACACACACACACACACACACACACACACACACACACACACACACACACACACACACACACAGTTACTTATCATACAGGGTCATTACAGGCCTCTAACTATAGCCCGAGTAATCACCAGTTTATATCAGCACCCATATTCACCGTACAATACACAGCAGCCCGTATCAATAGAGAGCATGGGAATGATGTGGAAGATTAAACCACCACGTTTCATTGTATCCGGCAGGTTTAGACGATCATTGAGAGAAAGCATTTTGAATTTTAACACAGTAACAGTCTCTTTTAATTTTGTCTCCTTGTATTTTAGACTAGGACAGGTCCGCCTGTGAAGCAGCGGGGAGAGGACCAGGGCCGAACCCCTGCCTACTGCTACAACTGCTCCAGGAAAGGACACTTTGGCCACGTAAGTAGCTTTTATTTTTATTACATGTGCAGGAATTAACCATTTCCAGTGCTTCTTTCTGGCCTCTGGACTAAAATAAAGCCCAGAATGATGGAAAACATTGTGAGCAGGAACTGTTCAAAGTATAAAATAGAATTTAAGGTTATTTTACTCACGCGCAACTGTAAACATTTCTTCTATGAGTTGTTGGTAGAAAGGACAAACTGTTGGATAAGTTCAGTTTTCACCACTATTCTTACTCTTGAAGTTATTCATTATGTCTGTGTTACAGAAGAGCTTTTTGGAGGGAGCAACACATTTCACATACAAATGTTTGAACCTTGAATCAAAAAAACTCCTGCACACCTGCTTAGCCTTTGTCATAGACGTGTGTTAGTGGAGTCGCCACATTCTGAAAAGAAGAAGGCACCCCCATGTGGTCTTCACTCAATAAAGATACTTTGACATATTAAATGTGTCAGTCAAGGACCTTCTTCAGGTGATTTCAGGTATCGCCTTCATACCTGAAGAGGGTTTATGACCAAAACATATGTACATATCAAAGTATCTTTATTGAGCAAGTGGTAAAAGATTTTTTCAGCTTGTTATTATCCTCAACCTCTGTATCCCTTATGGCGCTTTTCCACTACACAGTTCCAGCACGACTCGCCTCGCCTTGTTTTTTTTTGCGTTTCCACTAGGGAAAGTGGTACCTGGTACTTTTTTAGTACTTGCTCTGGTGAGGTTCCAAGCGAGCCAAGCCGATACTAAATGTGACGTCAACAGACTGACGGCCACTGATTGGTCAGAACAGTTGTCGCTGGAAGAGTCGTGGGCCGTCCCACACAAGAATCAAACCCGGCATTTTTAAATACCGGCAGCAGCGTTACAGCTATACGGCTCAATTTTCTTGCTTTGTGTGTGACAAAAAGCCACATACAGCAGCAATTACACCACTGCCTCAATGTCCTCCATTGTTTATGTGTTTTGTGTCGCGTATAAAACGAAGTCACAGCAGTTTCGTGGATCCGTGCTATGACGACCCCGCCCACGTTGAGTTGGTACTTTTTTGTAATGGAAAAGGTCTGTTCTGGAACCGTGTCGAGGCGAGCCGAGTCGAGGCGAGTCGTGCTGGAACTGTGTAGTGGAAAAGCGCCATTATTGTATGTGATTTATTTTTCTGTGCATATATTTATCAGTGTGTTTTCATGTGAATTCTCTGTGTGTTTGCACATGCTGCCAAATATTTGTGTGTTTTCCTCAGGCATGTACACGACAGAGGATGTTTAATGGAACTTATCCCAGCACCCCATTCATCAACCATTACGACACTGTGGAAGACATCAAGCGTAGACAACACAGGATAAAGATTAAGGTTAATGGTAAGTCACACATATTTTCTTTTTGGTTATTGTCAAAAAGTTGACTCATAGGCTATAATTTTTACTGTTAAGATGAATGCATTCAAACATTGATGTGTGGTTAACAAGTAATCTCAATGAATCAACAAAAACATAAGGAAATATGTTTTGCTCCAGTAGTATTGCTCCAATGTGATTATGCTACAGCAAAGCTCAGATACACCAAGTTTGTAAGCTGAAATCCTGTGACCTTTATGACTGAATATGGCTTTATGAGTTTCCAATTTTGATTGTGCAATTTTCAATGGTGTAACATTAACTTGAGTTGGATTGAATATTGACCCTGTCTTTTTTCTGACCTGACTTTGGCTCATGGTGCCATAGCAGTATCCCGCATGAGAGGCAAAAGACAAAATAAATCCTTAAATTATTTATTTCTGTTTTCCACAGACCTGAAGAAAAGTGGCTTTCTCTGTGCTAGCTCTCAGGCCCCTCTCACCCCAGGACCATCAAAGAAGAAACAGAAAGTCAGCCATCACAAAAACAACCACCAGTCTAACCATACACCTCACCATACCCCTAACAACTACAAACCGAGCTCCAGCCACGTCTTTTTTGCTGACGATGACTTTACTGATGTGAAATCGAAAACAAATGAACACAGCAAGTCCAAACAGCAAGAAAGTATCGGTGCAGGAAAACCATGGAAACCCAAGAGACCCGTGCCAACCTCAAGAAACCAGGTCCCAACAGGTAAACTAATTTTGGATGAAGCGGATGACTTTCCCAGAGGTGGAGGCAGAGGAGAGGAAATAGAGAAGAAGAAGAAGATTAAGAGGATGAAGAAATCAAAGAAAGTTCTTCTAGAGGGACACAGAGATAGCAGACCAGACGGTCTTTGCTGGACTGTAACAGGGAAGATGCAGGGGTCGAAGTCAAAGAACCAGGAGAGAGAAAACAGGAAGAAGAAGAAAGATGCTGCCCGCATGATTGCTAGCAAGAAACATGCTGAACAGATGTACCCAACCGATGAGAACCTGTTTATCATAAAACAAAGGAAACGGAAGAGATAGTATCAGTTTGTGTGATGTGTGGGTGTCAAGGGCTGTCAGGGCGGCGATCTTTATGACCAGAGTATTTATGTGGTCGTGACTGAATGTGATCAACATTTTGTTGTCTCAGGTCTTGCTGCAGAACAGTCGACGTTGATTTTGTTTCATACTGTAAACTTGATCCTTATTAAAACAGCAACATCTCTTCATGACATCTTCATTGGTATGTTTGAGTGACAGGTGAAGTGGCAGTTCATGGAGTCAGTGTAGTTCAATTATTTTTGACATGTTTAAGTAATTTCCACAGTGATAAACGATGTCAAATAAACAAGATGAGACACATTGCTAGTGAGCTTAAAGTTACTGTTTTCCTCCATCAACCTACAGTGTTTACAGTTAATTATTTAAAAAGCAGTGGATAAAATAAGTTTAAAATCATCATTTAATTATCATTTATAATTTATATCTTTACATCAGTCTTTGCAAAGTTTAAATTAAAAACAGACTCGGCTCTTTGAAGTACAGTCAGAGAATCTCCGTGCCCCTGAACTGAAGTACTCATAAAGTTGTTGGTGCTGTTTGCTGTTGGAACCAAAAAGGATAGTGTTTTTAAAAAATACTTCTACTACTTCTTTCCATTTAGAACTGCAATCTGCACATTCTAATTTAAAATTAATTTAAATGTGTGAATATACTGTAAATACCTGTATTACAAATGTTTGATGCACATCTGATGGTTTCCAGATAGCATGCGTCACTGACATGCAGCCCTGACGGTAGTAAGTTTTAACCATCCACTAAACACAGCTGTACATAGTCTAACTTTGGTAATATGAATACAGGTTACTCGAAGTCTGCCCAACAAAAAGAAGACTTGAATCTTCTCTGTCTCACTTGTTAGTAGTTCCGTGATTCAGGAAGAGAAATAGGTTGCGTCAATGTGTGCTTTATATCAGTTTTGTTTGCTTTTGTATCCTGGATAACTTTTATCATTTAAACAAGAATTCACATCACATTCTTTGTTGTATAATTTATGTCAATGGTCCAATAAAATCATATGGTTCCACTCATTAAATGTCCTTTTTTCCAACTTCATGACAAACCTGTGTGATTGTCAGCAATGTGAATATTAGTCATCAGTTCATCTGCAGGCACAAACATACACACATTGAATACATTTAAATTAATCATGGTCTCCACAACATAATTATCCTGTGGTAATTTAATTGGGTTTGGGGTGAAAAAAAAAAAGGACCTTGTCATTTTACTGAAGGATAAGTGGAAATACAGAAATGCTCTGTTACGAATACAAGTCCTGCATTCAAAGCTTTATCTGCAGTAAGTTAAAGTACTAAAGTATTATCAGCACATAACGTCTTGAGAGTAAACCTAGTCATGTGGAATGGGCCCTTTCACAGTAGATTTTTTGGATGCATTTATGTTCAACTTCTGCATACTAGTAAAAGTCCTGCATTAAAAGTCATACTTAAGTAAAAGCACATAAGTATTATCAGCTTGATGTAGTCAAAAATATTAAAGTAAAAGTATTGTTTGGTCCCTCTGACTGATATATTATTATATATAACATCATTAGATTATTAATACTGAAGCATTGGTGTGTAAGCAACATGTTACTGTTGTAGCTGCTGGAGGTGGCGCTAGTTTCAACATCTTATATAGTCAGCGAGTTTAGTCCAGTGGTTCCCAACCTAGGTGTCGGGACCCTCCAATGGGTCACCAGATGAATCTTACCGGCCATGAGATGATTAATGGAGAAGAAAGAAGAAAAAACAAGACTTTTTCTCTAATCATTGATTTTGGGTGAAATACTGAAACAATTGAACATTTATTGAAATTAAACCATGTGAGAATGAAAAAAATGTGTCACTAATTACAGTTACTTATGAAAATGTTGATGATGACAAAGGGGGTTACATCTGAAGTCAGACCAGATTTTGCTAAGGAGGAAGGTTTTGTCCTCATTTTTAATATTTAACATGTTACTGAATACATATATTGCTGTTTTTAATTCTTTGAAAACAATATGTGTTTATATTTTGTAAATAAATCATGACGTGTACCTTATTTGGAAAACACATGGGCTTAAATGGTGTCACAGTCCCAATTAAGCCCATGCCAGACTTTGGACTCTTTCCTTAAAATATCTTTATTTTATATTCCAAAATCTACATGAACTAATGAATACATTTTCAAATGAGAGAAATCTTGCTTTATACGAAATTATCTCACTAATAAATCATGTCAGTATCCGTGAAAATCAGCTGAATTAAGATTTTGGTGGTCTTAATGGGTACATTTAACCTAAGAGTTGAAAACATTTGTTAGAAGATAAGATAAAATAAGATATTTCTTTATTAGTCCCTCAATGGGGAAATGGGTTAATTTGCGAAAAATTAGAAAAGTAATAAAAAAGTAATCGAGTGTAATAAGTTACATTACTTTGATTAAGTAACTGAAATAGTTACATTACTTATTGCATTTTTTTAAATGGTAACTAGTATTCTGTAACCTATTACATTTCCAAAGTCACTTTCCCAACCCTGCAAATTTGTTGTGTAAATGTACAACTTTTCACCAATACGTTTAAGGTGTTCTTGTACTTAAAACACCTATACCACTGGCATCATATTAAAAATCGTCTACAAACGTGCTGTTATGTACTTTTATTTTCGTAAAACAGTAAAAGATATCCATTGTTTCCCAGTCACCCTCTCCACTTGTTGAAACCGTCAGTGAAGCCCTCATGCAGTTATTACCACAGTTAGCAAAACCCCTGAAGGCAACAAATGAGAAACTCGTGACGCTGTACGTCGCTCCGCCTCACGTCACGGACAGCCGAGCGGTCACTCCCACAGCTGAATTTCCCGTTTTGTGTAGGAAACAGCTTTCAGAGAGAGTGTGTTCACCTCGTGTGACCACAGACAGCCAGCTGGACAGTCTCCGGACTCAGTGTAAGAAGAGAAATGGAAAACAGTCAGTCCACAACCGGTGACACCAAGCTGGACCAGGCTGTCAAGCAGTGGCTGCAGTATGACAAGGTAAGCTAGCTAGCTTCATGTGCGGCAGTCATATAAATACAGGAAATATTACCGGACGTTAAAGAAAATCGTCTTTGTGACCTCTAAATTAGTGGTTATTAAAATACCAAATTATAATTACATAGTATGTAACTACGTATGAATAAAGTGTTACAGAGTTAAGTTGTTGTTAAAGTGTAACATTGGGACTAACACAGTTTAAAACACTGCTGACTGACACTATATATAGTGTCAATTAGTATAATTTAACTGCAGCACATGAGGTAAATGATTAATGTAATTTTTTTCTTCAAACATAATTTCCAGATCATTTAAAACAAGTGTCCTGTAAAGAGACAGTGTTCAAATTGTCCACGTCTATTAAAGCAAATGTAAAGTAAAGGTCGGGTTCACAGTCTATTCCAAATGAACATGGAAACTGTGTGTTTCTTGCCATAATCATTCCTCTTGTTCATACTATTCATTAGAAGATCCCTTTATAATGCACTTACAACGCATGTGATGTATTAAAGTTATTTTGAAGTTAATATGAAACTGAAACTGTCCAAATAAGTCAAATCAAGTAGTTAACTTTAATTTTTTATATAGACACCTGACCGCTATTTTAAGACAGACTTGTACAATTGTGAACATATCCTTTAACTTCTAATTTAACCAGTAGAGTCTGTTAGTCAGAGCACAGCAGTTGAGCTTAAAGTATACAAATGTGGAATTTGTCCACAGACAAGAAAACATGTCACCATACATGGAGAACAAAAGTTTGCAAAAATAAATGAGGAATTAATAAATATTCCCTTGGCTTGTAAAATGGAGTAGTTCTTTCAAGAAAGGGACTGTTTTGCTATTATTACTATCACATTGCAGGTATTTCTAGGAAATTGTGCTGAAAATACATTCAACAAATATGACAGCTAAGTTATGTGTGCCACATTTAATTTCCCTCTCTGCTGTCCTTACCAAAAGGACAATCCACTTCCTCCATACTGTCAGATATGCTGATCAACAGTAATTTCACAGAGAAAAGGCTCAGTCACACGACACTGAAGAGCACAGACACAGATGTGTAGGAAGACTAACATGCATCCACTAACACAAACAGAGTCATTCATGGCCCTAAAGAGACATGGGATGCCACCAATCAGGTCACGTTGGAAAAGGGACCTAGATTCATTAGTATTAAGATAATTATGTTAGGGAAGCTTCCTCAGTGACCCTGAGTGGCCCATTTAATCATCAAGTGTCATATGGAGCTACTTAACGTATTTATGGATGTTATATGTAATCAAACTATTTCTTTTGTTAAGTTTTTGCCATATTTAGAAAACTGACGTTTCATTCACGCAACACACAAAACAAAATCAACCATAGTTGATAAAGAAGTAATTTGCATTTAAGTCAGAAGAACAAATATCCTCTATTAACGTTCCGCCACACTGTACATAATCTGAATAAGACTAGAAACAATTAATTCTATAATCACTAATTTTGTCATTATTTTTAAGTAAAACTGCTGAAAGTCCTTTATCGTACATTTTATAGACTTAAGAGTAATTGAGTTATCCATAAAATGTGTGTGTCCTCCCTAGAACCCAAAGACAGTGTCCATCGTGGAGGATCTGTTGAAGGATAGAAAAGTGGAGACCCTGAAGAAATGTTTCTCCTCCAGGATGGAGTTTGGTACCGCAGGTCTGAGGGCAGCCATGGGCCCCGGCATATCCTGTATGAATGACCTCACTATCATCCAGACCACACAGGTTGGTTAATAAATGTTAACACACGTGTTACACATCAGGTCACATGGAGAGGCAGACATACAAATTATTGATTCGTGTTCTCTGCTGTTTGAAGCAGAGATGGCAGTCTCTCATGGTTGACTGCAAAGCTTAAGTGCCACCAACTTTTTACCCATCATTGTAGGATCTCAATGCAGCTACTTGTTTCACAGGCTTCCTGTTGCTATTTAAGTGAAGGTTCATCACCTTTTTTTTTAATTTTTTTTTTTTAGGTTTTTATATCTTTCTATAGCTTCACATTAGTTTTCCATATGTATTCAAATGTGGAAATTGATTCCTAGAAAATAGCCAAAGAGAGGCACTCAGACACTCAGCAGCTGTTTGTCCCTCCACTCCGTCCGTTGCATTTAGAAATATCTTACACACTCAGACTCAGCGCTGTGACATCACTCATAGTATATCAATCAATCAATCAATCAATCAATCAATCAATCTTCATTTGTATAGCGCCAAATCACAACAAAGTCATCTCAAGACACTATACACATAGAGCAGGTTCTAAACCGTACTCTTCAGGTTTAATTTTAAAGAGACCCAACATTCCCACATGAGCAAGCACTTGGCGACAGTGGCAAGAAAAAACTCCCTTTTAACAGGAAGAAACCTCAGGCAGAACCAGACTCAAAGTGGGCGGCCATCTGCCTCGATCGGTTGGGGTAGAGAGGAGAGAGAGGAAGGATAGGAGAGAGTAGCACATTGAAAATCAACATTGAAGCTAGTAGGTCCGGGACTCGAATCTGTCATCCGGACGTCTACAGGCCCAGATTACCTGTGAGACGAGAAAGCACAAACAACTCCGAGGAAGAAGTTTAGGTTATTGAATGCATTAGTGGTACATGAACGTTAATGGATATAGATGGATGGAGAGAGAGAGAGAGAGAGAGAGAGAGAGAGAGAGAGAGAGAGAGAGAGAGAGAGAGAGAGAGAGAGAGAGAGAGAGAGAGAGAGAGAGAGAGAGAGAGAGAGAGAGAGAGAGAGAGAGAGAGAGAGAGAGAGAGAGAGAGAGAGAGAGAGAGAGAGGAAGAGGAGCTCATTGTATCATAAAACTCCCCCGGCAGTCTAAGCCTATAGCAGCATAAACTAGGAGCTGGTCCAGGACAAGCCTGGCCAGCCCTAATTATAAGCTTTATCAAAAAGGAAAGTTTTAAGCCTACTCTTAAAAAAAGGGAGTAATATAATCTCTCTTTGTAGTTTTTTTCAGAACGCGTGCAGCTGCGTTCTGGACCAGCTGGAGAGTCTTTAGAGACTTGTTAGGACAGCCTGATAATAATGAATTACAATAATCCAGCCTAGAAGTAACAAATGCATGGATTAGTTTTTCAGCATCATTTTGAAACAGGATGTATCTGATTTTTGCAATATTACGCAGATGAAAAATTTGTCCTTGAAATTTGTTTCATATGGGAATTAAAGGACAAATCCTGATCAAATATAACTCCTAGGTTCCTTTCAGTGGTGCTGGAGGACAGAGTAATGCCACCCAGAGTAGTTATATCATTAGATAATGTGTTTCTAAGGTGTTTAGGGCCAAGCACAATAACTTTTCCTTTTTCTGAGTTTAATAACAAGAAGTTGCAGGTCATCCAGGCCTTTATGTCCTTAATGCATGTTTGTAGTTTGGCTAACTGGTTGTATCTGAATCATTTCTCATGCTCTTAACATACACAGAGTGGGTTTGTTAGGAAGACACTGTCAGCAAACTGTGTGTGTGTGTGTGTGTGTGTGTGTGTGTGTGTGTGTGTGTGTGTGTGTGTGTGTGTGTGTGTGTGTGTGTTACCCACCTCCTTTCCTCTTCACTCATTCCCCAGTTTCACTCACATCATTCCCTCCATTACAGGGTTTCTGTCACTACCTGGAGGAGAGTTTTGGGAACCTAAAGGAGCGAGGGGTGGTGATTGGGTATGACGCCCGGGCCCATCCTCCCAGTGGGGGTAGCAGCAAGCGATTCGCTAGCCTGGCTGCAGCTGTATTCATCAGCCGAGGGGTGCCTGTCCACCTCTTCTCTGACATCACCCCTACACCCTTTGTGGTAATCACTTGAACTTCTGTTATTTCCTCATTTGGCTTTTTTTTGGGACATTGTAATCACAGTTAAACTTACAACACCTTCAAATGGAAGTATCATTTTATTTCTTATGATTACATTTTAAACATGCTTGATATTGCATTTGGATGGTCAGTTTGTATGCTGTAGTATTTGATTGGTGGAGCAGGTTACAGTGGGCCAGAAGCTTAGGGGGCAAATTCCATTCAAAAAGCACTCTTCCCACTAGTTTGCTCCATGTTGCATAATGTACATGTTTCACAGGGTTATACTTGGTTCAAAACCTGTGTAAGGGCACCACTTACATGAGCTTGTGTCTATACTACACATGCATACAGCAGTCAAAGATTTCATCTTTACATCTGGTTCATTACAGTCGTAAAAAAATGTTCATCTTCAAACGTTTGTATGGCTTTACTTTGCCCTGTGACAATTACATTTTCTTGAGAGTAAATTACTTTTTATCCACAGCTGCAAACTACAAGTCTTTTTTAAAACATGTTTATTTGTTGCATTTTCTGTGTGCTTTCAATATGTTTTACAGATAGTATACTATGATCTTTGAGTGTGTATCCTTCTTCCTGCAGCCTTTCACAGTTTCCCACCTGGGTCTGTCTGCTGGTATCATGGTGACTGCCTCTCACAATCCCAAACAGGACAATGGGTACAAGGTAACACATTTTACTACTTATCATTTACCATCTTTGTTTTTGCACAAGTGTTCCAGGCTCTGGCCCTGATTCACATATAAAGTATTTTAAAAATGAAAGTAATAGTGCTCCGTAGCCTGATCTGGCTGACAGGTTATGTGTTTGCTTCAACCTTATTTGTAAATACTGTGTTGATTCACTTGTTTGATTGATTAGTTCTTGTTCTGGTTTCAATCTGCTGTCACATCTTTCCTTTTTGCTCTGTCTCTGTCTCAGGTTTATTGGGAGAACGGTGCCCAGATTGTGTCCCCTCATGACAAAGGCATCGCCAAGGCCATAGAGGAGAACCTGGAGCCTTGGCCTGAGTCCTGGAACACAGTGGAGGCCCTGAAGAGTCCCTTGCTCAAAGACCCCTACCAAGACATCCACACACAATACTTCAAAGCCATCCAGAAACACTGTCACCACAGGTGCTCCACAGACAAACTACTTGCAGAGCAGCATGTACCATTTGAAATGCCTGATTAAAGCATGATGTAAAACTAGATTTAAAAAAACATGTTCTGTAATGTGTGCATGTGATTTAGATTTAGGCCAGAGGTGTCCAAACTATTCTATAAAGGCCCATGTGACTGCAGATTTTCATTCCAACCGAGCAGGAGCGCACTAGGCTTGACTCATTTAATCAATTGATCTAAAACTTCAGACAGTTTATTGGTCAAATTGTGTGCTCTTGATTGGTTGGAACGAAAACCTGCGGGCACACAGCCATTCATGGAATAGTTTGGACATGGCTGCTTTAGGCCATAGAAGGACAAACATGCAATGCTACAGAGTTTATAGATACACGGACACTCACAGACAAAAAACAATTTTTTGACCTGGGCCTCTTTCTCCACAGGGAGATAAACAAGAGTTCAGAGGTGAAAGTTGTGCATACGTCTGTGCACGGTGTTGGCCACGCATTTGTCCAGTCAGCTTTCAAGGCCTTTGACCTTCACCCTCCATATGCTGTAGAGGAGCAGAAAGATCCAGACCCCGAATTCCCCACTGTGAAATATCCCAATCCTGAGGAGGGAGAGGGAGTCCTGGTACGCACTGAACATACACACAAACACGCTGTTAGAGCCATTTGGTATTGGGTTCATTATTATGTGTGTATGACTATGTTGACTAGTGTGGTTCCCCATTCACACACTAGGTGGTGTGTGGAGTATGGGAAAGGTTTAAATAGGTGATGCAGTAATCACATCCAGGTGTGTTACCGACGTGAAGCATATAGTTTTTTGACCATCACCACTGGTATAGTGTTTATTTATCATACATGTTAAATGGACATAAGTGCATGGTGACATCGATCTAAACTGCTGATGGACCTGATCATGTAATAAATACCACATTGAAGCATGGCAACAGATGTTCATGCATTCACGCTATACAAATGATACACATCAGTTAGGCAAGTACGTGGTAAAGCAGCCCTTAATGGCTTGTAAGTTTTTCGTTTTGTCAAAGTCAAGTCATTACACATTACACAACACGTGATTGTTGAAGGTGTAGTGTGTCTGTGTGTGTTTGTGTTTTGTAGACATTGTCGTTCGCCCTTGCAGAGAAGGAGGGGGCCACTGTGGTGTTGGCGAATGACCCAGATGCTGATCGACTGGCTATCGCTGAGAAACAGAAGAGGTGTGTTTTTGTGTGCAAAACAGTGAAAGAATTTCACCCTCCTTTGCAGAGGAATTTTCTTAAGTTATTCTGTGAAATGTGGGACTGCTTTAAACATCACAGAGTGGTGATTTACAAACTTGTTAAATAAGATTCTGGTTATATTTTCTTTGTACACTCAAACTTCCATAACCTCTGTCTATCTCTCTCTCTGTCAGTGGACAGTGGCGAGTGTTCAGCGGTAATGAGTTGGGAGCGTTGCTTGGCTGGTGGATGTTCCGCTGCTGGGAACAGCAGAACTCTGACGCTGCTGCTGTGAAAAACCTCTACATGCTGTCAAGCACTGTCTCATCCAAGATACTGCGTGCCATCGCCCTGAAGGAAGGCTTCCACTTTGAGGTAACACAGTCAAGTTTAAAACTGTAGTTTGAAACTTGGGAGCAGCAAGGCATTAAACATAAAACACCTACTAAATGGACAAATATTAAATCTCAAATGCACGGGTCACCTGGGTGGCCAGATGACAAAGACACTTACTACTTAACTGCAATGTCACATCACATCACCTCTATTAGATCAAATAAAGGAAAAGTGTAAAAGAAAATCTTTCAAACTCAAATGCACAGTGTTACCTGCGTAAAACAGGCTCATCTTGTCCAGTTTTTCCGGATTTTTTAGTCAAGTATACCTTAAATGTTCTTTTGTTCTTTTCCTAAAGAGACTGATCAAAACTGATCAGCTGAAAGGAGATTTATAAAGTCCTTTTGCAATGAAGATGGTTCATAAAGTACAAATAATTATAGTAATTAGTAATATTAGTAATATAGTAAAGACAGGGAATAATGCGGCTGATTGTGAGTCAGTTAAATGCACATTTGTGCACAAATGTTGCTTCATCGTTTTCTAAATGCCATCACCTAATGTTTTTATAGGAAACACTGACAGGGTTCAAGTGGATGGGGAACAGAGCCAGAGACCTTTTGGATCAAGGCAAGACCGTTCTGTTTGCCTTTGAGGAGGCCATAGGTATATATACACATTCACGCACACACACATACACACACACATGTATCAGACCATAATCACTTTTGGAGACATTATATATATATATATATTATATTACAGTACGTCAATTTCCTGGGGACATACCCTAACCGTGACCATCAGCACTAGTTGCCTGACCCTAACTCTCACCCTAACCTTAACCAATGACCCTAAAATCAGCTTTTCTCAGTTGATGGAACAGCTTTTGTCCCCAATTGGACAAGCTGTCCTCAATTAACCAGTCCTAAGTCTGAAATTTGCCCCCAAAATTAACCTATGACAGACCACATGAGTTAATGTTGTCCATGTGTAGGATCATCTGGAGGCAATGATGAGGAAGTTAATTTGATCTGCTTGAAAGTATTCATGTGATGTAAATTTATCTGGGATCAGGTGACGTAAAGGACAACTTACTATTTGAGTGTTAAAACATTTCTTTTGCCAGCTCACAAGATCTAAACTTGGCTGATAGCTTTTAAGAAACCATGTTTAATGAGAAACAAAATGCTAAGAAGAGTATGTATGGTAGAAAATTCTGGCATCCTAGAACTACGCACCTGTATCACCACTGCAGGCTGATATGAAAAAGTCATGGAATATGAGATTATTAGGACAACCAATTAAATAAGATAAGACACCTTCAAGCTGCAGAAAAATTATGTATTGTGTTAAAAAACATTTTTTATTTTATTAAAGCCATTTTTTATTTAATGTATGTAATGAAGAATTATAATATATTATAGTCTTTCTTAATATCTCTGTCAACAGAACATGCTTTGTCCCCGCTAGATCATAGTTATTACGACACTGAGTGCAACACTAAATTATATTGTGTTTTTCATTCAAATATTGAGTTAAATTTGATGGGGTTTAGTGTATAGAAATAGACAAACAACATACATCATAATGTGTACATAGCTGAAACGACCTACTCTGCACTTTAGACACTCCACTGTATCTTTAAACAGTAACATTACTGTATAAAAAGAACCACACAAGGAGTCATTGGTCCTCCTAGTGTAACCAGTTTAACCTGTATAACAATCTTTTCTCTAGAACTAAAAGCGTCTCTCTTCAAAAGCTTTCTATGTAGTCTCGTTCAGCACACTCATAATGCATGTAGCAGCCAATGTCTTGTGAAGAATGTTTACACTGGCTTTCCAACCATGCTGTACAGTCTTGGTCAATTAATACATGCATAAATGGATAAAGTCATTAAAAACAGAGAAAGCATGAAAAAATGTCAGACTTTGGTCCGCTTAAGTCTGACCAAAAATGTGTCATTTTTGAGCCATGTCTGCAGTCAAACGCCATGCAGGGTTAAAGGTTGTCTGGAGTTTATGACAAATTTCAGTCAAACACACACACACACACACACACACACACACACACACACACACACACACACGTGCGCGCGCACACACACAAACAACATCACATAGTTTAGTTGCATATATCCCATATAACATGATTATAATGCTGTAATTGGAATTGCATGCCTTTGCACACACTGTTAATATGAGGGGCAAGTGACTACAGCAGCTGGAGGTTTGAGCATTGTGTGTGTGTGTGTGTGTGTGTGTGTGTGTGTGTGTGTGTGTGTGTGTGTGTGTGTGTGTGTGTGTGTGTGTGTGTGTGTGTGTGTGTGTGTGTGTGTGTGTGTGTGTGTGTGTGTGTGTGTTGCAGGGTATATGTGCAGTCCCTGTGTTTTGGACAAGGACGGGGTGAGCGCTGCAGCCATAGCAGGGGAGATGATTTCTTATCTGGCCACTAAAAACACAAGCCTTTCTCAGCAACTCACTGCCATCTTTGTAGAGTAAGAGACAAACACACACACGCATGCATATACATTCCAGTACTCATCTGTCTTTGAATTCTGCAAATGATGTACTAAAGATTTTATTTACTGTTAATTTGTTCCATCTCTCATCAACTGTGTTAATTATCATCATCATTTAACAGTTTTCCACTGTGCTACATGAAGTCTGACTTTTATGATAACTGTTATGTTATGGAGTGCCCTGGTGGTCGATTGGGTAGAGCGCATGCCACATAATCGCAGCGTCCCTGGTTTTAATCTGGTCAGGGACCAAGCTGCAAGTCATTCCCCCCTCTCTCTCTCTCTCTCTCTCTCTCTCTCTCTCTCTCTCTCTCTCTCTCTCTCTCTCTCTCTCTCTCTCTCTCTCTCTCTCTCTCTCTCTCTCTGTTTCCTGTCGGCATCTCTGCTAGTTACTATCCAAATAAAGGCAAAAAATAAATATTTTTAAAAAAGCAAAAAAAAGCCTGTTATATTATTGAATTATATTTTACATTTTTCAGGAACTAAAATTGGATGTGGAGTTGTTCATCTCTCTCTGCTTTTCATTCTCAGGTACGGCTACCACATCAGTAAGAACTCATACTTCATTTGCCATGACCAGGATGTGATCCGCAGTCTGTTTGAGCGTCTGCGCAACTACGGTGGCCAGAAGGACTCATACCCGACCAAATGTGGGCGGTTCTCCATCTCTGCTATACGAGACTTGACCACTGGCTACGACAACAACCAACCTGATAAAAAGGCTGTAAGGATGTACAGACTCGTTTACACCCTCACAGAGCACAGCCTACCTCTGACAGTTTATATTTTTTTGCCCGGATATTTTTGTTTAACATTTCTCATTTTTTAATAGAGCGTCATGCTGTCTGCCATTAAACAAAAGTTTCTCTTATATTTTGTTTTAATTATTTCTGTCCGTGTATTGCTCTCTCTTCTCGTCCACAGGTTCTTCCCACTTCCAGTTCCAGTCAGATGATCACATTTACCTTCTCTAATGGCTGCGTGGCCACTATGAGGACCAGCGGCACAGAGCCAAAAATCAAATACTACACTGAACTCTGTGCTGCGCCCGGTAACAGGTACGTCACTACTGAGATCGGGCCAGCTTCCCACAGTGACAACAGTCTTAACTGTAAAAGGAAACCTAGTTATCTTAACATTGTTACTTTATTATGTCCTTTTGTTTTCCTCTCTCTGTAACAGTGATGTGACACACCTGAAGAAGGAACTGGATGACTTGGTCGATGCCATCATTGAAAACTTCTTTGAGCCAAAGAAGAATAATCTGCAGCCTAAACCAGAGTAGAACTGATCTTTATAATTGCAGACAGACATACAAACAGGACCAGTTGTGACTAATATCTCAGACCAGCATGTCATATAATGTCTTAAATACGTCAGAAGGGATTTAACTCAGGCTTGACTTAGATTTACGTCTTTTCTTACTATTATAGCAAATGTGTTGTCATTTTTCCAGTCTTAATTTTAACAATCTGCAGGTTAATTGAAATGTCTAATCTCTATTCTGAGTTAGTTAAGCCATCCATCCGTTTTGGAGCTTTAATTTTTGGGTCCAGTGCCAGTTTTACATTAAGCAGTCACGACACATCACAGCTACATGTTTTGTTTACAGTTTATCTCAACGCTGGATATTTTAACATCACAACTGTGAAATATTCAGCACTCCACAGCTACAGTCATTCCTGCTTCCTGAGAATAGCGATAGATACACATATTAATGTATTAATGTATGTAACAGTCATTCATTCCACAGTGTGTTTCAGCATCGGCTGCAGGGCTGCTAATACGAAGAGTTAAAGAAGAGTGTAAATGAAAACTTATATTGTAACGTTGTTGTTGACTCCTGTTAAACCTTGAATATGAATATATTTGAATATCTTAATTTATAGTGGGGTATAGCATTAAAAGTGACAATAGAAAAAAGATTAATGCAAAACATGATGTGAAAAACTGCAATTTTACAGTTTGAAAAATGATCAAACCTAAAAGCTGACAGCACCACCAAGTGGATAAATTGTACATGAATCTTTCAAATGTACCCACTGTTCATTCTTTGAAATGAATAGTTAAAACTTAAAGGGACTCTTCACACTATCATGTAATGTACAACTAACCACCCTTATTTAAGTGATCATGAATGACTGTTCCAGAAATGGGTAATTAGAAGCTCACCTTTCCTGATGTGCCTCTTAATCAAAAATGCGTGCAAAAAAATGTTTTCAATAAATGAAGGTTTCTAACTGCAAGTGGAAGCAAATGTATCGTGATAAAACGGGAGCACACACACACACACACATACATACATATATACATATACATATATATGGGCTATATATATATATATATATATATATATAGCCCATATATATATATATATATATATATATATATATATATATATATATATATATATATATAACTTTCTAACTGCAAGTGGAAGCAAATGTATCGTGATAAAGCGGGAGCACACACACACACACATACATACATATATACATATATATAGGCTATATATATATATATATATATATATATATATATATATATATAGGCTATATATATATATACACACACATACATGTATATTGTGTACACACTGCGTGCGTATACGTCACCTCGGCATCCTCCAGCAGCGCATGCATGCAGCATGCCCTTTTCATGCCCCATCTGAGTATAGAGAGGAGAGGAGGGAGGTACAGGCGACCCTGCCATCTATATTTAACTCAAACTAAAGACAGCCAGGGCTATGCGGAGCCCGAGCCCCCCCCCCCCCCCCCCCCCCCCCTTCTCTGCGTGTGTGTTGTGTATCCTCTCTCTGACATACACTACAACCTCTCTCCGTTACACTTGTCCCGCTGCACACACCGCATAGGACCGTTGAGTTCTGGCAGTGAACAGGTAAGCCGACACAAGGAGGAGATGAAATTATGTCATATGAAGTTAAACATTTTTTTTAATCAATTTGGCATTAGCGCTTATTAATAGTGCGTAAATCGTGCGTAAAAATAACTGGTTCCGTGCGTACAATAACAAGAACCGGAGGAGTAGTTCGGTAAAGTCGAAAATATATTCGAGATGTTTGTGATTCAATAATGTTTCGCTTGTGAATAATTGATCCAGGAGGTTCGATTCTGTGAATATATTTCCAACTTTACCGAACTTGAAATGAGGCGTGCATGTCTGACTGCGCCCCTCGGATATACAAACCCAAGTTCCACTTCCGCGCACTGTTAAAATGTTGCAGACAGACCCCGTTATGCTCTGCACTGTCCTAACTGATGTAACCTGAGGGATATATTTATGTTGCAAGGTCAAACATGAGGTACGTAAGCAGCTGCTCTGATTTCATCCTTAAAAATGATTGTCATGGACGCTATGATTCTCATTTATCACCATTGTAATCACGTTCCGCTACGGTAACAACCTACGCTGTAGCTTGAACCTTTTATCCATGGCTTTGATTTCATATACATATTCTAACAACGTAACTCTGTAGCCTTTCTCTCAGTAGACATTATAATGTAAGTTACCTTTTTTGACTACTGTATGCAGGTTTAAATGAGTCAGCTGGACCCCTCCCTTATTTCTGTATTACTGGCCAAATATGATCCTCACAGTGTAACTGTCATGTGTTTGTGTTTGTCCTTGACACTGTAAAGGTCTAGGTCGGTAATCAAGCCGTGTGTTTCTGGCTGGGTAAACACCAGGTGGTCGTTTTTGTAGTACCCTCTAAATGACCCTTACAACACTACAGGGCTTCACTGATTCAATTTGTCATGGGAATGTTGACCTGATTCTCCAGCAATGACAAAGTAGTGCAAGAATCCAGGAATAGCATTAAATTATAAATCTATTAAAAATAAATGTTTGCTTAATGTATTTCTTTTCAACTCTTAAAAGCTAAACAGATTATTCATGTCCCCGTCCTGTTACCTGCTGGATTATAAATAACTGATGTTCTGCAGGTAAAAGCAGAGGCTGACAGCTGCCTCTGGCCACACAAGTCATGGAGGGACTCTACTTTGAAGTGAAGCCCAGAAGAGATGAAGCCCTCAGGCCAGGGAGCTTTGACAAACCCCGTCCTAATCTGACTTCAAACCACCGCTCATTTCCATCACTTTCACATTTCACCTCTTCTCAAAAGCTCACCTCAGCCAGGGAGACTGCTGCATGGGGGGAGAAGGTGGAGGAAGAGGTAGAGGAAGAGGTACGATACAAACTGACATTAATCGGATCTCTACCGGTCCACCACATGACCACCATGGCCATGCTGCCCTGGGTGGTGGCTGAGATTAGCAGATCTCGGCCTGCTGAGAAGGAGGAGGTGCGGTGTGCAGGACCCGGAGGAGGACAGCTGTATCCCCCTACCCGGAATCAGACAGTTTTTTTATGTGTGTCGGCATCATTGGTGCGGTGTATGTCCGTTTGGGCTGAGGGGGTTGTCTGGGACCCTCTTACACATACAGTGCTGTTTGAATGCCGTCCACACCAGGTGACAAAACTAATTCACAACAGCCAGGAGGCCAGCAGCTTTGGCTGCCTGGTCAGAGGTCCACCTAACTGTGCCTGCTACGTCTTCCAGTGCCAGGACAGCACTAAGGTAGGTGTGGGTGCATGTGTTCACCAAATATGACATTAGAATAAACACTATTGTCTAAGGCTGTAAGTACAATATACACATGTATGCAGAGTAAAGACACTTAATGGAAAAGGGGTGACTTTATACCAGTGTTTAATTTAACTATTATAGTTACAAAAACAGCAGCAAAGGTGAGTCATTATAAGTATCAGGGACTCAAATTAGAGCTCAAACTTCAACAGACAGGATAGTTTAGATTGGATCTGTAGAGATAAGGACTTTCAAATAAGGTGCACATTATAAATAAAGCTCCAGATATAACCATGTGCTCCAGACCTCATCACTTTAGAACTTTAGTCATGTTAAATGTCAATTAGCTGGATTTGTCAGCTATAAAAAACCTTTGGTAACAAGAAGACAACAGACAACTATAAGAGCTCCAAAGGGAGCAAGTCATCTGTGCTCACATTGCATGTGCACCAGTCAAATGAGCATTAATTATTCAAAACAGACTATATTTCAAAGATGAACACATTAACACAATGACAGACTGACAGAGATACACTGTAGCATTCAGATGAAACAATCTGGCACCAACCTCTTCTTTATATTTAATAACAGAAAGCTTCCTGAGCATTCGGTGTGACCGTGCCAGTATTTATTCTGACATCTCACGGAGAGAAACGGGATCTGGTGTTGGTAATATGGCAGCCCACTGTGCTTTTAATTTTTTTTCAACAAGAGAAGGAAACACCGACAGGGATAAAATCCACACACAGTACACACATTCTCACACTCTGCTGACCAGCAGATCCCTGACCTCTAATCCTTTTACCTCTCACATGGCCTCTGTGCACTGTAAAACTGCAGCTGGTGTCTGAGTCTGGCCAGAGACATATAGATTGGCCAAATCATGGAGATGGAGACATAGAAGGATATTAAAGTGGGACTAAAATTAATCAAAGACGACAGAATACTTTGTCAGAATATGAACAGCCAGCATATACTATGTAACATGCTGTAAATGTGACTCAGTGTACATATATATATCACTGAATCTAGGCTTGCTGCATGTGGTGTTAATGTACACCACATACATGCATGTCTGTGTGTGTGTGTGATTATGCACAGTACATGTGTGTGCTACTTGAGTGACAGGAGATGAACTTGCATCGAATGAACCAAGCAGGATGTAGAACCACGTTACTATGGAGACAACTTCCTGTGGCCCAGCGACTTTTATGTGCGTGATAGTGTGTGTGATAGTGTGTGTTGGTGCTTGTTGTTGTCTCTCTCTGTCTTTTCAGCCCTTCCAAGAATGTGATGATGATGTCAGGCTGACCACCTGTTGCTCTAGCTCTGTCATGCACACACACACGTACATACACACATACACTGATTATATTTGCAATCCTTAGGAATAGCTGTGGGGTTTTGAACACTCATTTATCATACAGACTGCTTTTGCTGTAGTTTATTAGATTTTTTGGCCAATATTCTTATACATATAGAAGGTATGTAAACTGCACCAAGCTAAAGAGAGAATCAGGAACCACCCTTTCCTTTGAACCAAACCAACCATACACACCATCAGATCTATAAACATCTTCTACAGGAAACACTGAACCACTCTCAAACACACAAAATTACATGTTACGTAGACAATGTTACTTTCACATGGTAGAGGTGATGGTATAGTTTCAGAACAATCTCATTATATCACAATTTCATGTGCAGAAATCATTCGATTGTCCGTAGGCACACTTCTCTCAAATATACCATAACAGGCACATTATACTGTATACAGCTTTTAAGAATGTACAAATGTGTACCAGTGCATCCTTAGCAAAAAGTTACAGCAGCATTCACACACTATAGGGCAACTCTGTATGTTATGCTGCTCTGGTAATGCTCTTTGCCGGTAGTCCACACCCTGCCCCAGGCCAACAGTTAGTTGCACTGTCAATGCCGTGCACAGCACAACAGATGTGTAGGACATGATGTCTGTTAAGTGCATTTCTTTGTGGTATAAAATGATTATTAAGGAAGAATGTGTCATTAATGCAGAGATGAAGAAGAACTTTCTCTTCTATGTTGGGACATGAACTGTCTCAGAGGGTCTGTGGGGTTTCCCCTGCTACTATAGTTGTTAAAAAAAGAAGAAAAAAGCAACCACTAGGTGTCACCACTGAAGTGTTACAAAGTTCACAATGCTTCACTGTGAGTTATGTTAAAGAATATGTGCTCCTTGCAGTGCTTTATTGTTTAATTAATGGACAAAACCTTTCCTAAATTACCTATTACCTAATGCAAAACTTTAAACACTACTCTAATTTTAGTCATTCACTTACATTCATTTAAATAGCAGTTGGTGGGAATTTGGGTTTTAATCACTATACCACTTTAATTAATTTGCTTTCAATTAAAACATTTGTTTTAATGAATTCATTATATTAATATAATGAATTAATTATTCGTTGAATTATATGAATATAATGAATTAATTATACTAATTTTGTTTAATTCAATTATTACTATTACTTAATCACTAATGTGCCAGTCAACAGATGCTAATCATTTAAAATTAGTGCGTGTCAAAGTCAATTCTTGTACTTATATTTCTCACTAGTCAAACTTAAAAAAATACCTCTTATTTCCATAACCAGTCAATTATACAATATACTTGTAACTCTATTAAGTAAGCTATTCTTATCTCAATGTGTGATTAGGATATCTGAAGAAACTCTTTTTAGAGTTTGTTGTAAACTTTAATCACTAATCACTAGGATATTAGAATTAGTTTCATGCATGTGTGAGAGATTTGGCTTGTGACATAAAATTTCTGTGGAATCTGACAAATAAGTGTCATTTGATCTAGTCTAAAAATAGCTAACCTAACTCGCCAGTTCATAGTCAGATACTAATAAATATTAAAGATTAAGTGATAGTCCATTTGTCAATCCTACCTGCCTCTATCATTGTTTTTACTTGCTATTAAATATTTAGTGCAGATTTCCATTTCTCATCCATATGATAAACAGCCATTGATTGATGTTTAGCTTTGATCAGTCATTCATTTGGAGGGTAGGCCTATTTAAAAACTGGTGGTGGTCATTAAAAGGTGGCTTATAAAATGCTAAATCATATATATGTCTGTTCGGCTTTATTATTTTAAAGGACAGGTTCACAATTTTACAAGCCTGTCTTAAAACAACAGTCAGATGCCCATATGAAAAGTGAAAGATGTTTTAACTGTAATCATTCCTCCTGTTCATACCAGCTATTAAAAGACCCCCTTCAGACGTGCTTTCAATGTAAGAGATGCAGGTCAAAACCCAGTGTGTCCCTTCAGTTTATGCAATAATATGATATATATATATAGCACAAGACCAATCAATATATTATATTGTTTATCCACAGCAATCTGTATAAACAACTCTCTATAATCTGTTTAAACTTATTAAGATGTATTTTCAACAGTTTTTTTTTTTTTTTTTTTACAAATGTGTTCTCCCCGTATGAACAGGAGGAATGATTCATCTTCATTAAATCTGTAAACCTAAAATTGTGAACCTAACACATGGACTTAACATAGCAACTGTATTACACTGTCATGGTTCAGTTTGAAATAAAAGTATCAAATGAAGATTCAGAGGCCTTGACATGAAGCTATTAGTCACACTCCCAGTTCTCAATCTGTTGCACTTCATCCCGGGGGCATTCATTCCTGCTTGATTGGGTCAGCCATGTCCGCAGACAGGAAATACTGTTTATATTAAGCCATATCAACGAAGATAATGGCCACCGTTTAAACCATGTATCGGCGGTGAAGTGTAAACCACCCCATAATCTGCCGCCTTAACGTTTGAGTGGTCCGGGACAGGAACTGTGTCCACCCCAATCTCTTAATGTATTGGCCGATTTAGCAATCCCAAACAACCGGAGATAAAATCGGAAGTTGGTGGACTTGCTTTCAAAATAAAAGTAAAAACCTGCCTTGTGTGGACGATATCATTATGAACAGATTGGCATTATCTTAATTTGAAAATCGTTGTGGTCGTGCGTCAGCTAGCTTGACGCTGCGCCGCTGGGTCTTCAGCTCCAGGCAGCAAACTCAATTTTCCAGTGAAATGATATTGAAGTGTCCCACATTGGTCTGAGATTACCTTGAGCCGAGAGCGACCCGTCAGACGCTGCTTTTGTAAAGTTTATGGCGGATGGGATGAAAGCACGACTCCAGCGGTTCAACCTGTTCACCGCCAAACAAGAGCAGAAAGATGTAAGTGAAGTTGAAAACGCTGCTGTTGTCTGTGTCGCTCGGGTTAGTTTGTGTGCCGTGCTAAGTGGACATTTAGCTAACATTAACCGAGGTAGTTAGCCAACATTAACATTAGCCAAAATGTATCGTTGAGGTACATGACATGTTATAACTAGCAGAATAGTCTAGTAATGTTTTCCCTATTCACCATTGACGCAGATCAAATATGATCTTAATATAAGTCTATTTAACGCTAGCTAAACTTGTAGACTAACAGGCTGTTTTCCCAAGTGCCAGATAGATATGTTTATTTTATTTGTTTTACAGTGTAAATATGAAGTGAACATCTATATACACTGCTGCTCTTGTTCCGCAGAGAGAGGGTGGTGATGTAGTCGGTCAAGTTACCATAACTGGTCAAGAGCTTTTGGGTGGAAAATGTCATCACTGAGTGGTTGCTGTTGGCGAACTGGCTGTAAATACTCAGGGTCATTTAGGCTGATGCAGTTTAAGTTGATTATTTGTGTAATGTAGTGAGGTAAAGTCATTTACTTCAACAGTGGATAAAGATGAAAATGTTTAGCTTGTTACAGGAAAATATTTTGGATGCACGTGGGTATTTGTGCCTCATGTACTATAAATAAGGATTATTATTTATGTTTATCTTACTTGAGCCGAAGTTTGTGTTTGTGGTCTGGCATAGACTTATTTTTTGGTACTAATTTCAGACTCAGGACCAGTTGATTGGGGACTACCTGTCCCATTGGGGACTAAACCATGTCCCCTACTTGGAAAAGGCTCATTTTTGGGTCAGTGGTTAAAGTTACAGTTACGGGAAGGATTAGGGTTAGGCAAGTAGTGGTTATGGTTAGGGTAAGTCTCCACGAAATAAATGTAAGTCTATGTAATGTCCCCAAAAGTGACCACAATCTGACGTGTGTGTGTGTTTGTGTTTGTTGAGGTCAGAATGTCAACAACAGTGTCAACATCTTCACTGCTATTGGTTTAAGGCTGCAGCTAACAATTATTGTCATTATTGAATGATCTGCAAATTAGTCTCTCTATTAATTGTTTACTCCTTGAAATGTCAGGAGACTGTGAAAAATGTCCTTTTCATTTTCTCTTTTTGTGTTTGCAACCAACAGGGGAAAACCCCAGAGTTTTTCAGAGTACAATTACAAATAACAGAGAAAAGCAGAAAATGCATAAACAATCACAACAGAATAGCTGCGTTATTATCCTTATTGTTATTGCTCTTTTTGTGGTTTCCATGGCAATATAGGCCTAATAACAAATTTCATCATCACCTCAAACATTAAAATGTTTGGAATTGGACCCTTTACATTTTTTGTCTATCAACTACTAGATGAATTGATTAATTGTTACAGCTTTGTTTTGGTTATGTGTTTTGAAGTATGTTACAAGTGAAACAGTTAGTCAGTTGTCAAAAATAATCAGTAACAATTTTGACAATTTATTAATTGTTCAAACAGTTTTCTTAATAAAATACCAACAACAAGAAAAAAAGTCCAGCAAATGTGAATATTTTTGTTGGTTTTCCTCCACAGTAGTAAATTGAACATCTCTGGCTATAAAGAAGCAAATTGATTATTATTATTATTTATTTTTTTGACTATTTTTTTACACTTATCCTCAAATGATTAATGGTTTAATTGCTATATCGGCATATTAATCAACAGTCGTTGGAGCCATTAAGCTGATAGTTTGTGCTTTTTGACATGCACAAACGTGCATCATACAGAAGAGGATCTCTCATTTTCCTCCCACCTCATGGTGTTCAACATGGTTTTTGAAACTGTGCTCCTAATAAGGCAACAGATTGTCTTGACTGGACAGAGTTTGAATCACTGATTCTGGTAAATGATTAATTATCAAACACTTCTTATAAATAAGAAACTGAGTACATCCAAATCCAGTCTGTTGAGTTGTTGTGAAAATGAGCCAAATGTAGGTGTACATGAGTGAGTGAGTCATGGCGATATCACCTCCAGAGCCATTGTGCTTATGCCAGGACTTCACTCCTGGATCAGGATGCAAGTCTCTCTCTGCACCTTATTAGTCACATGTTTTATAAACACACGTCTGTCTTTTATGGCTGGTTTCACACATGTGCAACCTTAAAACCTTGTTCTTATTAGAGTATTAGTGATAGTGCTGTATGCAGGTTTGTTTTTTTTTTTTTTACTAATAGTGATATAAATTGTAGGGGGTGTAGGTAGCTTTACAGTTTACTATGTCAGTTTGTAGAGTAGTGGAAAAAAATGTTATATAAGTTGAGACGTTAATGAGTATAATTTACCTGATTTGAACTAAAGATTCAGGGCTTGGAAAGTACCGAAAACATCTTTTTAATTTAGACAGAAAAGATTAGAGTTAATGGTTAACTAAACTGTCCAAGAATGTCTCCTGTCACCTTTTCTCCTTTCTGCTGTACCCTCTTCTTGTAATCCCTTGGTCTCACATGCTTCTCCCTCCTTCTTTTTTATGTGACTTCCCTCCTCTCTTCATGTGACACACTCCTTGCACCGTAGTAAAAACAAGACAGTAAAGTGGACTGGAGTCACCTTCCTGTCCCGTCTATATAACTGACAGTGTGTCCCTGAAGCAGTTTCAGTCTGCCTTATCTTTTTGTCTTTTTGTAGAGCACTGTTTCTGACAGTGTTCATTCAAGAGTTCCTTGTCCCACCTGCCATCCTGTCCGTCTTAGAAAAGGTTTTTAGACCTAACCCAACATTCCCACCCTCGGATCTCTTTCAGGGCTCTCAGATTGATGAATCTGTGTTATCTGTGAGCCTTACTGACCCAATTTACTCCCAGTAAAGAATTCAGTCTGACTCAGCACAGCACTTTCAACAAGCCCCTTCATTGTGTCTCTGTTATCACATTTGAATGAATTTGTCATCTCTGTCGCGCTTGTCTTTATGCTGTGAAGTGGCTCCTTAATCTCAGTGGAATGATGTCAGTATGTTGGACCCTTGTGGTGAACCAATTCATGGACATTTCCTGCCACCCCTCTATTTTCCCCCTGTTTCTTTTTGCACTTCACTCTGTGTTAGGGAGGCTTCTTGTCTGCTGAATGCCCCCTAAACTTTGAACTCCTGTGAGATTTGGCTATGCTTCATGAGGCACAAGATCCAGGCACATGACCATGGGAAGTGCAGAAGTGGGACTTTTAGCTGGCTCGTCATTGTTGTTGTTGATTTTTCTAAGCTGGCTGGTGCGTCACTGGGCTTTCAGTGGTATTTCCCTGTAACTTTTTATTTTTGACCTTGCATTTTTAGTCAGACTTATACAAGTGGAATAATTATTTAGACAAATGTGGCAAATTTGAACTTTCGGTCAGTGTTGTATGGGACAAATTCTTTCTTGGGTGTGTTTTTTGTGCATGTTTCACTAAATTACTCCATGATATGAAGCATGAAGTAGGATTGCAACAATGAGTTGATTAATTGATTTAGTTGATTTACAGAAAATGTATTTAGTTTAGGCCTCTCAGATGTGACAATTAGCTGTTTTTCTTTGTCATATTTGGCAGTAAATTATAACTCTTTAGTTTTTGGGCTGTTTCCTGGACCAGATAGTTCAAAAATTCTAAAAATAAAGGAAATTAAATGAAGTCAAAGAGTAGAGAAAAATGATGTAGACAAACCTGTAGAATACTTTTGTGCTTTAGTCTGAAAGAATTAAACATTTCTGACCAGGCAGCTCACTACTATATCCTCACCTTTGACCCTTTTCTCTCTTCAACAAACAACAGAAGTTTATTTTGTTAATTGCACTCAGTTGCAGCTTCTCTTTTACCGGCAGCACTTATGTAACTTCCTTCTTTTCGAGGTCAGCACTACAGTAGTTCTATTTAATTCTGGCTCGGTGAAAAACGCGGTGCTTTTTTCAGTGTTTTTACTCTGTGAGAGGCCGAGTCTGTGGGTCACAGCTTCAGGCTGTGTCCAACTGCCTTCCTGTTGCAGATCAGCCTCATGGAAATGTTTCACTGAACAAGATACTGTGTGTCCATGGCTGTAGCTGCCCTCTGAGGAGCCGATCCTCCCTTCACTCCCCAAAAACTTCAAATCAGATTTTTTTTTTAGCTTTGTACATTGGGTCTAAAAGACTTGTAGGAAGAAGTCTAAAAAAGTGGAAGTATCAGAGTAGGAAATCAAAGAACTGACGACATATGATGATGATGTACACAGAAATGTGTCAACACTCAGTGTGAGTGTGCTGTGAGACAGCCGTCACATGTAGAAAACAATTTATTTGTTTCCTCTCTAGCATGATCACAGTAACAGAAAGTCTATTTTTTCTCCTAACGCTGCCTTTCTTATATTTTAACAATGTGACATTGTGCATGCAACAATGGTATGTTTGCAGTTGGTCGTCATGTGAAATGAATTCATGCAGACAAGCGTTTTTACTGAAAATGCACTTGGAGTGACTGAAAAATGTCATCCTCCACACGGCTGCTCTATGTCTTTTAAAGGCAGAAGGATATATATGAGAGAGAGAGAGCCAAAGAGAGAGAGAGATGAACAAGTACTAAACTGTATCCGCTGGTTGAAGAGTTTCAGAGCATCAAGTAGAGAAAGCAGAAGGAAGAGGAAGGGAAGGATGGGGGGGGGTGTAAAACAGAGAGAGGTCTATTGTTAGTGGACAGATAGCAGACTATCCTCTCATGCCAGGATGATTAAAAACAAGTGGACACTAGTATCTAGAGGGTGAGAAACATGATGTCTGGATACTGATGGGAGAGAGGACATGAAGCAGTGAATGAACTGTTAAAGAGAGAGTTAGGAGATGAGTAAAGAAGGTAGGGATTAAAGAAAGATGGGTCAGGGTCTGTGGGTAAAAGATGGCACAAAGGAATGATACATTTCTTTATAAAAAGAAGACAAGCAGCGTAGGTTTAGACAAAAAGCCAAATTGACAATTCAGCCCCTTGTAATTGTTTTATTTTTAATTTAAGTGATTTAAATACCGGCCTCCATAAGCATTCTATACATTGAGAATGAGGGAAATAAAAACCTGTAATTTATTTATTATAATGCAAATGTCATGGCTCAGTAGTAGCACAGTGTTAGTGTCATGGTTTTATATGCTGTCAGTGGATTGTCAGTAGGCTGATTTTTTTCTCTCATATAGACACGTAGTGCGGATCACTTGTCAAACCACAATAATCTACTTTTTTTATTGTGGTCAAACACAACTTTCACAACTCACAATCTCTCTATGTCTCTTTTCATCTGTCAACGTGTCTGCTGTCATCAGTGTGTTTTTATTTTTCTGTCTGAATGTTTCTCCGAAATATTGATCCTCATAGCCAGCCTCACTAGCAGCCAAGATGTTAAAACATAACAAAATAACAGCCGATACAATACAATTTGCTCATAATTTTAAAGGAATTTTCTATATTTTTGCATTCATTTATGTTCACGTTGTTTTTGTTAGATTTTGTAGTTTTAAGGGTTATTTAAGGATTCAGCTGGTCTCAGGTTTTATTTAGGCTACCATAAAAAAGTTTAGAAATAAAGTCCCACTGGTTAAAATGCGTACCACATAATATCATTATGTTGCATGTGTTGTACACGGTTTGATTCTTGCTGTGGACCTTTGTTGTTACCCACATTTCCTGTCTCTCTCTTCACTGTCACTCATCAAATAAAAGCAAAAATGCCCCAAAAAAGAAAAATCAAGCTTCTATTGTAATACCCACAATAGTACATGATAGTAATAGACTATTATATTTCTATGTTTGTAAGTTTTATTCAACACAGAAGCTATCCAGTAGAACAGTAAATCAGATTATGTGTTTATATCTGCTCTTATCTAGCAGTCTCTCCTGTCCAGAGTCTTCCTTTGGGAGTGAGGCCCTTGTCTTCTAAACATTTAGTGTTTATGAAACCCTCGACTGGATCTGAAGGTGCACTCAGAAACA
The DNA here is from genome assembly GCF_963691925.1 of Scomber scombrus. Lineage (NCBI taxonomy): Eukaryota > Metazoa > Chordata > Actinopteri > Scombriformes > Scombridae > Scomber > Scomber scombrus. The sequence continues at coordinate 18,427,546 of NC_084971.1, forward strand.
ATGCAAAGTCAAATCTAATAATAAGTTATCCAAGTTGTTTAACTGTATCTAATGAATGCAAATATATGGAAGCAAAACAAGTGGACCTGGAAGAAAATAAATTAAACAATTTCAGTTCTTGGTTAGTTTAAAAAACTACTTACACACAAACAGATACAGAGATAAGAGTACATGTTGTTACTGTCATTGCAGTGCAGCACTTATTGACTGTCTGTTTCTGTCAATAAACAGCTAAAATACCACAAGGGCAGATTTGTGTCACGCCTCAAGTCATGTTGTTCAAGCTTTCTGTTTCTCCTTTCTTACTGCATCTTTTTATGTGTATGTTTTTCTCTCATTCTTTGTCATTCTGTTAGCACTAAAGGACCTAAAATACTTCCTCATTTGTGGGAAGTTCATATTTTATCTACAGGCAGTACTTTATAACTTAAGTCAGGTAGCAGCCCAAAGCAAAGTGCTTGTCACATGCTGCAAAGCCACACAGCCGACTAGGCCATATAGCCAATCTAGATAAGAAGGAATGCATGGTGTCTTTTTTTTGTTCCCCAAGTCACTCATTATACAACAGGCCAAGTTTTGTTGTTTCCTAGTATCCACAGAAAACAATACATGTCATTATTGAGCATGTTAGAACCCATTCAGAGGGTATTTACAGTACCTTTATAAGCTCTAAACTCTACATTTGTTTTTTATGTTTTTAATTTAATAATTGAACATTGTAGACACTTTCGACTTAAATCTGATCTAATCACTTGGTCTTTGACCCACGACCAAACCTGCAGCGACAAGTTTTCTAGATAACTAACTGATAACTACACATAACACACAAATGTCTCTGAAAACATGAGGCATGTCACCCACGAATTAAGAGGTAGAAGAAATATGAATATTTCCCACTTAAGTAAAAATGAAAATACTGCTTTACAGAAATACCCCTAACTTGTGTTTTCCCTTATTGAAGTAAAAGTGCACATTTATTAATAGCAAAAAATATTTGAAGTATCTAAAGTAAAACTACTCAGAATACAGCGTCCCCTTTCATAATGTTACACTATGATGTATATTTAACGCCCAACACTCACACACAGGCGTTTTCACTTATTCGCCTGATGGGACTTTTGTGTACACAAAATGTTCTCATTAATATCATGTTCTTGTGATATTGAAGTAATTACATTCAAAGTTTACAGCTTGTAAATAGCTCTGATTTAGCTGACTTTAATACTGAAGTGCCTGAAAGCAAAGTAAACATGGATTCCTCTAGTCAGCCAAAATCTGTTGCTCAATGTAATTAAATCCAAAATTTAATGGATATAATGTAATTTTGTCAGTGCACAGTGTTAAAAACCTTCATGTGATCAATTTAGCTATGATACAACCTTCCTAAATTGTCAGATGATGTGAACACAAGTCTTTAACACTTGAATCTTACTGATCTTCTCCATATATCCAAAATAGTGTGAACACGGCATAAGGCAGGATCACTTTAAGTTTCATCATCCTCATTGGTATATTGAGATTGGTGACATCATTTTATCAAGATACCCATCACCAACTTCAGTCTGAATCTAATCGGTCAGGTGAACTGAACACACCTGTGTGGGTGTGCAGAGCCTTTAAATTACTGGTTTGTCATTACCAATACATTAAAAGCCGCCTTACACACAGGTGTTTTCACTTATTTGCCTGATTAGACCTCGTTTGAGGACAATGTTGGCATATTCATTCTGTGACTCTCCTATTAGTTTTGTTTGACCTGTTAAGTTGCAGTCAGACCAAATTTTGCCTGGCAAAATGTACTTGTGTAGTGCGGTCATTCAAAAGCAGGGGTGACAGAAGATTAAGAGGGTAGATGAACATATACTGCAGGAGCTAACATGGCTAGCAGGCTAACAATAGCAGACCACAAAATAATGAATTATACAGCTCTATTGTCACTATCCTTGCACTCACTCCAGCCAGGCAGCATGCCTCCTTCTCTTCAGCTTGTATTATATCACCATGCAGTTCTATAAACAAGAATAAAAGGAATAAAACATTTCTGAATGTGAAGTCAATCGTACTCCCTCTCTCTGAGTCGGAGAGACTCACTAATTCAAAGTTCAGTCACAACCAGAAGTGAATGTGTTCTCCACCAAAACGAATGGGGAGTGAAATCTGGTCTGACTGGTCCTTTTAGGTGGGAGAAGTATATCTATCTTTAACTTCGACCTGAGCAGAGCTATAAGTAGCTTGAAGTGACAACACCTGTGTGGGTGTGCAGGGCCTTTAATTTGTTATCTTGAGGCTGGTTAAAGTGAATATAATTTTAACACAAATACTTAATATCAATACAAATCAATGTAATCGAGAAAAAATACACAATTATCCTCAATTTAGAAGTATAAAGTAGCAAGAAAATTAATATTCATGTACAAGTACATCAAAATTGTACTTACTGTACTTGAATAAATGTAGTTAGTTACTTTTTTGGAAACCTTTTGATGGTCAGAACCATCCGTTGTACTTTTTGGGCATTTAGCTGACGCTCTTACCCAGAACAGCTTAGACTTATTGTTGAACAAAGCACCAAGTGTGGGAGTGGGAGCCAGGGATTGTTTTAACAAAAGCAGTAGGAGTGAGCACACCTCATGAGTAGGCAAGACACAGCAGGACCCAGCTGACAGCATGTGTGTGAGAGTGCAGATTTAGTAGCTGCTCAGGCATCTCACATCAATGACATCACTGATGTGACTCACCCACTGCTTCTGCTTAACTGGTCTACTTCCTCCTTTTTGTTCCTTGGTCTGGTGCGCTGCCAGTGTGGTGTAGCAAAGTGGGCCCACAACAGGAGAAGCATGTGCTGTTAAGCTGTTGATAATGATGATGTTATATATATTTGTGTATATCTTTGGTCCTGTGGTTTTAATCAAATACAATCAAAAGAGTAAGAAACAAAATCCTAACACGAACCGTTAATTTGATGATCCAATGTTCTCGTCTCCCTGCAGAAGCAAATTAGTTTGGTGAACCATAATTATTATGAAGCACTACATTAGTAAGCACAGTCTTTGTATACTTTATATAGTAGTGGTACACAGTCACAGGACAATAAGAATGGTAACTTCCCACTTTGAATTACCCTGTGGTCTTTTTTTGTGTGCAGGGTTCCTATGTAGTTTACTATATTTACATAGAGGAAGTCACTGTAGGTAGTAGCCTGGGAAATGTTGATGGTTCGACGACATGAGTCTTCAGAATAAAAAAATGCATATGACATGCAACTGGATGTTTTCTGCCACCTCTGATGCTGACCTCATGGCATCCACCATAGAACAAAAGCGCAGCCCAAACAGCTCTTCTGGGCTGATGGGAGTCTCCAGGAGGTCTTTCCTCGATGCCTTGGGGATGGGGGACTACTGAAGTCATGTCTGTCCATGTGGACCAGCAGAAACCCCTGCTCATCTCATCCAGGGGAGCAGCCTCCGGTGCCGGCTGCACAACAGTGGCATGAGAGCGAGGCCGGCACGCTCCAGTCCCAGACATGCAGGTCAAAGCTCATGATGTAGCCGGTTTGGCGTACTGAACACACTCAGATATCATTGGCTGTCTTCAAAGACATTCTTCTGTTAGGATGATATGTTCTCGTTAGCAAAATAGACCCACCTCCTCACATGCAAGCTCACAGTGCACACCCACTGGTGCAAATTGATCAGCGATTGTCAGTTGTTGGGTTGTTGTTGGTGCCCGGTAGGAACATTTTGACATGTCGCCCAACCCTAGCATGTGTGTAATAAAGCACAATATGGGTCATCACTATGATGTGTATGGAGGTTTTTAGTGAAAGACTAAAGAAAAACAGAATGATGTGTAACCGAAAGGAAGTTGTGGTGTTAGGTTGTGGTGTTGTTGCTTTCACTTTGGTCGCCAATAATCAACAACAGTTCTTTCCCTAGAGACACATCTGGATGTCTCTTTGTTCAGCTGCCCCTGCTTTCAGAGTGTACCACACAACACTAAAGCTGATTTGTGTCTTTTATCAAACCAGATTTAATAATGATTTCAGATTACTTACAACAACAACAAATGGAGGCTGTGTATTTAGCCACATTTATGTGAGATTATGGCTGCTGGGAGAATAACCAGCACGCTCCTGTGTCTGCATTGCTTGTCTGTCTTTAGACCTGGCGCAAGCCGTGTGTCAGACTGTTGACTAAATGGTCATGGAAATCATCTGTTAGTAATGGAAAGAGTGGCTGCAGAGAAGAATTTTCTGTGAGTGAGAGTGCTGAGTTGTGGTCTGTTTGTTCTAGTCTGTCGTCATTCAACCCCTAAATGTCTGTTTATTTGCTGACTAGTTTAGGTTGAAAACAATAGCACAAATCGTTTTGCTAATTTAATCTTAAAACAAATAAATAATTGTTGTTACTTTTATTATTTTTTATCTTTTACGAATGATTAGAACAGTTGTGGTAGTGAAATGTTCTTTATTTCAGAGGGCATGTATTCAAGTAGAGATGCACCAATTACTCCATTAATTGATTAGTCAATTGACAGAAAATGTCGTGTGTTGTTATTAACCCTCCGAGGGCTAATAGATATTACATTTGCAACATTATAACACAGAAAAGTCTTTTCTTTCTGCATTTGAGAAGCTGAATGTTGAAAATGATGGCATTTTTTATTTAAAAAATTATAAATAAATAAATATTATTAATTATCAAAATAGATAATTTTATGTTATTGAAGCTCTAGTTTTATGAAGAATATGTCATGCTTATAATGGTAATGTTTTTGGACACTTGGGTGAAGTATTTGTTTGACATGTTGGTTTCAAATGTAGAACTTCAGATACAGTACAGTAGATTTCTGTTGCATTTCTGTTTTGTCAGGTTGTGGGAAACAAACTATTTAACTAGCTGTGTTGATTAGTTTGGATTCATTTCCTCTGTTTGTCAGATCACATCTCAGATCTGGTGCAGTCGCCCTTTACTTCAGGCTTCACTTGTTGTATCACAGCCCGTCAAGCCTGACATTCATAGTAAACAACTGAGCTCAATGTTTTAAAGGTTGACATGTTATGGGACTATATTCACATGTCTGCTTGAGCACACCTGTCTTTATCACACGTACATTTCCTCCATAGATCTCCATTTGTGCAAGTACTTAAAACTGTACAATGGACAGCTAAATGACATGTCATTACTGTGGTTGCAACTTCTTATTTGTTTCTAATTTTCTCTGCAGGTCCCTGAGATCATCAGTACGCTGAGGCAGGCTGGCAAGAGCTCTGCCCGCAACAATGAAACAACATCCAACAAAACTTCAGCAGGTTCTGCAGGCACTGAACCGTCAGAAACATGCCTCAACGTTTCCTCTCTTTCCACAACGACAAGTTCTGCAGCACATGCAGCTGCTGTGTCTCCGACAACCTTTGCCAAGAAATTCGAGGTGCTGTTTTGTGGCCGGGTGAGCGTTGCGCACAAGAAAGCCCCTCCCGCCCTCATCGATGAGTGCATTGAGAAGTTCAGCCAGTTGCATCGCTCAGGGATGACTGATAAAGGAGGAAGTAGCGGGGGTTTGGTGGGTGGGCTGAAGAAGGCATTATCCTTCCAATCCAACGGACTCTGGAATGATGCTGTAGGTAACGGTGCTGCAGGAAGCCCCACCACCGGGAAACGCCCTGTCCTGTTCAAACGAGACCCCAGCTTCCCCTCTCTGCAGGCCCTGGATGAGAACGGGCTCTCACCAGAGATCTCTCATGCCAACACTACTGATGCAAACACCCGCTCACCTGGAGTACAGCCCACCAGCCTGCAGGAGAACAGGACCATGCTGTTCACGGTGATTTTTTTCATAAATGGACACTTAGAAAATTGCTACTGCCACTTCCAGATTGTCATACTCAGAACTAGTGATGCCCTACACTGATTTTCAAAAATTATCATAGATATATCTTAATTTTCCTCATCTTAGAGGTGGTAAACTTCACATATTATAATTCTCTGGACTTGCTGATCTATCAGAGTGACATAGAGAATATATTCTGTCTAATATCTTCTGAAAAAGATGCCATGATTTTAATCTGACAGTATCATATTTCAGATTTTTTTTTTTATACCTGGAAAAGCTACAGTAGCAATAATTACAAACACAAAGTGAAGCTGCTCAGCGTGATTTAGTTTCAGTAGATGTGGATGAGGGTAGGAAAAACTACACAGCTCCTCCCATAAATGTGCACAGGACATTATTGGCTTTTAGCTACAGAAGGAAAGAGCTCCAGTGCACCAGTTTCATGCTCTGTACTCGCATGTCAGTCGTTGTAGGCTTGTAGAGCTACATGTTTATCTGTGTGAAGAATAGATGATCACCATTCTTGTGGTGGATCACTTCAAATTAGTCTACAAATGATGGAAATATGGAAAAAACTGAGGCAGAACTCAAAAGCATGACTGTTTTGTGGCAAAATTGAAACTCCAAAACATGTTTTAACATATTAATCTACCCAAAATATAGTTTGGGTCAACAATCATTCTGTTGAGGAAAATGTTGCAACCCTGGCATTTTAAACAGAATTAGATGCCACATGACCTGATTTCCACTTCTGGCTCATACCTACATTGCGTCACATTTTTGAACATTTTATTTATCACCTACTGTACTCGTTTTAATACACCTACGGAATGGTTTTAATACAAAAGGAATTTTCAAAGCACACTGCTCTTTATTTTAAAATGTTCCTGCTCACACACAATAGTTCATCAGATGTCTTTGTTGAAAATAAGAGTATTTTATAGGCAGTAATGTGCAACTTTAGAATCTCTAAATTATAAGTCCTTACAGTCGCTCACAAAGGGCAAAAAGAGGGAGAGAACAAAAGAGAGACAAAATGTATAAAGGAGTCTCATGGCCTCAGGAAAAAAGTTGTTCCTCATTCTACTGGTTTGTGATTTTAGAGTCCTGTATCTTCTCCTGAAGGTCAGCAGAGAAAACAGGCTGTTGTATGGTGAGCTGGGTCCTTAATGACCCTCACATTCTTACTGAGGCACTGCTTGGTGTACAGCTCTGGTGGGCTGGGCAGAGCTCACACACAGTGATGTGCTGTACCATGTGCACCACCCTTCCCAGCGCTGTGCGGTCAGTGGCGGTTCAGCCACTGCACCAGGTGATGAAGCAGCCGGTCAGCAGGGCCTCTATGGTGCCCCAGTAGAAGTCCCAGAAGATTTGGGGCCTCAGGCCAATTTTTTTAGGCGCCTTACAGGCAATATAATTGCTGTTTATCCATTCTAATGAATGGTTGTCCACCCTTTACCTCACTGTGCTGTTGATGGCTGAGGTTTGAGTATCTCTCCACTTCCTGTCATCCACAATGACCTCCTAGGTCTTGGAGATGTTTAGGGAGAGATGTTTGTCCTGGCCTCACTGTTCCAGGGCACCTCCTCCCTGTAGGCTTGTAATCTCGTCGCGTGGGAGATCACACTCGCAAATGCTGACTGCTGCTCAAAATGAGCTAAGTCACGCTATCCTATTTGACCTTTATTTGACCTCAGGGACCTTCTGCCAACAGGAGTTTTCCTGTTTATGCTCTGGACAGGAAATGGTCACCACTGGTACAGGAACCACCAGGGCCTGTGGCTGTCCCCCTCAGCAGATACAGACATAGTATTGACAGTGATGGTACATCCTGCTGCTGCTAACATGGACAGACAGAATGACCTCATCCTGGAGACCTCATCACATTTGTTTCCTCAGTTTTGAAGACACATTAACTCCTAGTCATTCTCTTGAAAGACTGTGATGATATGATTTTATATTCAATAAAGTGTAGGGAAGATTTTTTTTTTTTTTTTGGAGAGGAACATTTTCTTCACTCACAGTGCTCAGAGACTTGAGATTTAACAGACATGAGACTACTTGCGTATTTCACCCTCTTAAGAGATGGTGACTCATGTCCTGATGGTGTTTTAAATGGGATATCCCCGAAAGTGGAACTGTCTTTTAATTCGTTGGTACTTTTTGAGAAGAGAAGAAATGAAACAGCCTTTTTTGAGAATTGCAATGACTAAAAAAAGAACTAAAAATTGTATTTAAGCTTCCTTCTTATATCATCAATCCCAGTTCACTTTCTACTACATAACATTTGGAGAACAAATGAATAGATATAGGTATTTCAGCCATTAAAACATAGCTAATTTGAAAGTGTGAAATAACTATAATAACAGTGCTCATAACTAGTGTGGTCTGTGAGGTTTGTTATTGCTGTCAAACCACAAACCACACACACACACACACACACACACACACACAAGCAGACACTACAAAGTTCAAGCCTGTAACCCTCAACATACATGAGTCTAACTGCGTCGTCTGTGTTTTTCTTTGTGTTGTAGATTGGTAGGTCGCAGATCTTCTTGGTTAGTCCAGACACTAAAAAAGTTGCCATAGAGAAGAGTTTCAGAGAAATCTCCTTCTGCTCACAGGTATGAAGCTCTGAACGTCTACACAATTATCTGTTTTTTGTTTGTGTGTGATTGTAAACCTGTTCTGACTGAGTCCTAAAAACACCTGATCATCTCTTTCCAGGGTATTCGTCACGTGGATCACTTTGGCTTCATTTGCAGGGAGACAGTGGAAGGAGGGAGCTGCCACTTTGTTTGTTACGTCTTCCAGTGTACAGATGAATCGCTGGTGAGATGGTGTTGTGTACATTCTTACTCTTTTTGTGCATTTACTGACCCTATTTTTATCAGTGACAAAGTTAGCAAGGTACAAATCAAAGTTGTCCCCAATGGTTGAATACATTGGTTCATTGCTAAAACAGTCATAGACACTTAGAAACAGCCTGTGTATAAATTGTTAAAAGATTGATTCACAGTTTTTCAAGTCTGTCTTAAAACAATAATCAGTTGCCCGTATAAAGATTGAAACAGGTTTTGCTGGCTATAATCATTCCTCCTGTTCATACTGGCCTTTTAAAGATCCCTTCCTCAGGTGTTTATAATGGAGTTGGTTTTTAGGATGTGTGGTACAAGCACATCGGAAATCAAATGTGTTTATAGTCGTTCTAAACGATTTCACACAGAGGGGGAGTGAAAAGCTGACCATCACAGAGAGGAGGGGGAGGGCAAAGTATTGTTTAAATATGGAGATAACAGCGCATATTTTCAGACAGTCTCTGCTGGAAGGCAGTTATAGCGTTACACTTGTAAAAAGTGAAAGAAATAATGAAAAGAAGAGCTAGAGAGAGAAACCCTGACTCCTTTCTCACCTTCGCCCAGCTGGCCAATCGCTGTGTGAAGTGTGTGTGAAATTCAGTTTGTCTGAGGTGTGGTGGGGGTTTAATGGGCTTTTCCACTGTCCAACAAGCATGTCTGAAGGAGCCAACTCTAGTCAAATTATGAGAATATCTTATAGAGTTATATCCTTTTTAGTGCACAATTCCCTGTTTGTGTTATAATAACGCCACTGTAGCTCAATAAGGAAACACTGTCCAGGGAAAAGACTTTAAGATTTGAAGGTATTCAATTGATTTGACTAACCCAGATAACTGAAGCCTGTTATTAGCTTCAGATCAACTTTTGAATCAAAACAAGGACTGTGGAAGACTTCACTTACATTGAAACAATCTGCTAATGGCCAGTATGAACAGCAAGAAAAACCAGTTTGAATGTTTATATGGATACCTGACCTTTTACGCTTGAACATACTTATGTGTATATCCCGTAAATGTCATATGTATATCTGTATATCAGTGTTTAGCTCTCAGTCATAATATTTGATGAGCTCACTCAGTTTAAGTTAACAGTTCCCAAGTGAATTGAATTGAATTTTGAGCACCAAAGTGCTTGAAGCTGATTTTCCACCAGTGTTGTTTTCTGTCAGTCAAGATTAAACACAACTCTAATTCTTTAGACCTATGACTGTAACAGATGAGTGCGTCTGTGCTCCACCAAGTCATGATATACTAAATGGTCTGATAAATCGCCTCGGCCATTAGATGGATGTTTTGTGCTGTATAATAGTCAGCTAATTTTGCTGTGTGATTAGCTTATACTAGATAGAGACTTGATAGCTGAAATAATGAGTCATTCAGTCTGCTTCAGTAAACATCTGTAATTACATGTCTGTCACTGCTGCCAATGTAAACTGGGCATCCAGTGGGGAAAAAAACTGGATATTCTTCTCATTGTTGTGTACAGTGTATCCCTGTATGGCGATACATGTTTGTTTTTCTTGCTATTTTCTACTACATAACATTTTAGCCATGTGCTCATGTTTGCAAAGGTCCAGATTTCCTACTTCCATTATTAAAATGAATTATGTAACAGGAAAATGGAACAAAAATGGTTCCTAAATATATAACATTTATGAATCCTTTGTTTAATAATTTGTTCAGATTGTGGAAGACGTTGATGTGAATTCACACTGGAAGAAGAAAAAAGTGCGATGGCTTGTGGGGAAATAATATACAAGGACTGTTCTCTACTCTTGTAGGTAGATGAGATCATGCTGACTTTGAAACAGGCATTCTCTGTAGCAGCCCTGCAGCAAAATGCAAAGACCCAGAGCCAGCAGTGTGACAGCTGCCCCATGCAGCAGCTCCACAGACTGTGTGAAAGAATAGAAGGTAAGAAACTGTCTGCGGATTACTGTATGTGTCTGGAAAAAATAAGCCAAATTAATAACATTTTCAAATTATACTTTGATATTTACACTGCATTCTGCGAAGAAGATCAAAATCATTTAATAGGTAACTTTTATACATTTACATACACCTGAAGGAGAATATCTGTTTACATGACATTTTCCATTTGAAATCCGGTAAATAAATTAACAATTTTATTATATTTTTATTAGTAGAAATAGTAATAAAATATGTTCGACACATTGACATTTCTTGTGAATGATATGGATAAGAGTTCATGTTTGTTGACACGCAGTCATCAAACCTTCACACAACAAATTTCACAAGTCACCTGACTCATGTGGCAGCACGGATAACTTAGATAATAATACTGGCATTTTTGCATGTGTGCTTGGTTAGTATCTATTCTTCATGCTGTTTCATAGTTGCTGGTTTTCACATTGCAAGGACAAACCAGCTAGCCAGTGCCCGCTTAGAAAGACATCTAAAATTTTGCAGAAGTATGCAGCAACATCTTAAGTTTGCTCTGAATGTACGGAGTAGTGGGACTATAATGTTTTATGTTTTGGCAAAATAATCAATGTTTTGTGAACATAATGATGTATCACTGTGGCTAGTAAACTTTTCATCTCTGACAAGTCATATCCAAGTTAAGATTATGCTAAACCTTATCTGGACAAGCCTTTCACTAACTAAGATGACTGGTCAAAGCAGTATTGATAAACTGATTGAGGACAGGCTGATTTTGTACGTTTACATGCCCACAATAACAAGGCCTTCGATTTGGTCAATAGAATTTTTTAAATCATATAGATAGCTGCATCCCAAAAGCATAAGGCATAGTCAATATTATGCTGCTAGATTAGTTAGCTTGGGATATTTGAAAAAACACCACTGAACCTCAGTACTTGCCATACCCTACAGACATACTGTACACATACTTTATGTAAAAGTAATGTGAAATGAGACAAGCACAGTGTTTTTACTCTGTATTTGTGTTAAGGTCTGCACCCACCTAAAACCAAGCTGGAGCTTCAGAAACACTTGGCCACTCTGGACAACCAGGAGCAAGCGTCAGTCTTTGAAAACACTATGGTAATGTATTAATTTTGTCCGTGCACCTGTAGGGCAGGTTGCAAATTCCTTAGATACCCCCTGGAGGTTACTACAACTATCAATGAATCAGTCTGTCTGCAACTTTAGTGAAGTACAACATAACTGAATCACTATGGAATCACAAGTTTTTCCATGTGGCATTTTTACACATGACTTAAATATTTCTGCCACCTCATCTCTGTTTATACTCTTTGGCTCCCTCAATGTTTTTGTCTCTGTTCACAAAAAAACACAAGTGGATTTGTTTGAGCATGTACCTCAATTAACCATTGGAAATGAATCAACTATTCTTTATACCTCTTGATGTTATTATCTATCATTGTAGCTTCAGGCTGATGCACAGTGAAAGGAGACATTTTAATAGTGTGTTAAGAGAAGAATGCCTTTGAATATTTGTCTATGATTAAACTGACATCTGCTGGTGATGTAGCTGAACTGCAACACTGCGGTGCCTGTTAGCACAGGAATTTAAGCTGTCCCAGATTGCTAACATTATTGTGAGAAACTAATGTAGAAAAAACATAAAAATTTGATGTTAAGTCAATAGTATTTTGTGTTTGTGTGTCCCAGAGGGCTCGACCTAAGAGTGACCAGGAAGAAAATGAGCTGATAATGGCATCTTTGAGGAATCTATATGAGGAGAGACAGAAGAGCCATCAGCACACACTGCCTGGGGACAGTAAACAGGTAACTTGTCGGTGTATTTTATGTGCACATAAACATTACAATCTGTCTCTTCTTTTATTGCTCATTTTCTGTCTCTATTACATTTATGATCTGTGTTTCCTCCGAACTGCCAACAGCTCAATGACAGAATATGTCACCAAGTGGATAGATGATAGGATACAACACATAGCTGTCTAATAAACCTGTGAAGATCTCCCTTTCTCTCTCTCACTGTCTCTCTTTGTCTGTCTGTCTCTGTGTCTCTCTCCATGTACATGCAGGTGTGTGAGGAGCCAGCTCCAGTACCAGTGGAGGCACAGCAGCAGAGTAGCAGTCGGCAGCGTCTCGAACAGTTCAAGAGCCGAGCAAAGCGCTCACTCACTGAGTCCCTGGAGGGCATCTGGAAGGTAACAATACTCTTTCTGTCTTGGTTTCTATGAAAGTATGCACTTGTGATTGTGTTATAGTAGTGCCATTACTTTGTATAACATTAGAAAACAGTACATAGTTGTTTTTTATTTAATGAACTTAATGAAGCAGTGTGTTATGTAATGAGTGCTTTTCAGTTCGTGTCCGGGGTTCGTTGTCTTTGGTGACATTCAGGAACTCATGTGTGTAAACTTAGTGTGTTTGTTCTTGGCAGGGAAGCAGCAAGGCCAGAGCTCAGAGGAACAACAGTGAAGGAAGTGACAGCAGCTCTTCCATTTGTACTGTCAACAGCAGCCAGGAGCAGTCCTGTTACGATGACCCCCTCCCTGCCTCCTCCCAGCTGCGACCCACCAGCCCCCTCAGGTAAACACGCTTAAACAAGCATGCACGCGCAAATCACCCTGGTAACTTAAGCTGAACGGCTGACCTGCTCAGGAGCAGGTTATATTCTGGATAAGAGATCAACGAGTATAAAAGCACCGCTTCCTGACCAATCAGTTCTCTTGGAAAATGGCATGCCCATTCTTAGAAGATCCTGTCGACATTGGTGCGTGGATTGTGAGAGGAGCGCTTAGGAGAGAAAGAGTTTTTAGGGATAGATGCAATCCTTTTGATGTCCCCGATGACATCCTATACGAAAGGTACAGATTTTCAAGCGACATTAAGTTAGTTTAATATTCAACATTCATTTTACATTCAAAATACAAACCTATTATGCACTTCAACCATTTGAGTGAATCATGTCAAACCAACTGTATAACATACAGAATAATATCCCTCATGTGCCTCAAGGATTATTTTTTAAATATATATTTTGGTCAATTAAAAAATATAGGCTAGTTCTGAAACTGGAGTGGTGGTAAGGTTATTTATTTATTAATTGTAAATAAATTGACGAAAAGATATATTTGAAAAATAAGCCTTGTGGCATCATTCACTCAAATGGTTGAAGATCAATAGCGCATAATACAGTAGGTTATTAATTTTACATTAATTTTGAATGTCAAATTAATGTTGAATATTAAACTAACTTAATCTCGCTACGAAAGGAAGGGCACTGAGGAAGCGCTCTGCCCGAAACGTCTGTGCCGTAATAAAGTGAAATTGAGTGATCAGAGTGCTGTCCGTTTATATTGTCCAATAAATTCATTTTGTATAATCTCACGAATGTACGCATTAACAGAGTCGGCAATGTTCTGCCAGCGACCTTCCTGGCTTTTGCTGTGGCAACAGTGTTACTTTTGGCCTAGATGATGTGTTTGAATTCTTCATATTTTTAAAAGAATTATTGTCTGCTCCTCCATGGTAAAGTAGGCTGCTCTGCAGGGTTTCTCCTTGTTTGCGATTGGTCAGACGCTGCAAACACCACCCCTTTTATGTGAGCGCGCACTGATCAAGATTGGAAAACCCTGGGTTCAATTACCGAGTTGATAACCAGCTTCGTAGTACCGCTTATCAGGATTGCAAATGTCTGGGTAAATCAACCCAGGTAACGGAGAGATATCCAGGGTATGTTAATCCAGCTTCATAGTACAGGCCTCTGGACTACAGGTGTCAGCTGTTTCTACATCAAAACTATCAACAGCAGCTAAGACCGGCCCTCCGAATACAGTGTCATCAGCTCACAGGGCCTCCTTGGGCTCAGCCATAAAATAATGTGGCATAAAAGGCAAACTAGCTGCAAGGTCAGGCAGAGGTCAGTGCCAAATAGATGGAAGTCAGAAATTGGGGCTTTGGTGTACTGACACCTGGCTACGAAAACTGTTGGATGTGAAATGTCACATTTCTTGTGGGAGACAGGCCAAAGCTAATGCATAATGTGGAGAGGAATCCGCTACATATAGTTATGCTCACCTCTGTGCAAAGCATCGGGTCTGGTTCTGAAGTCCTGCATTGGGTTTGGACTCTCTTTTGCCAGAGTGAAAGGAGCCAGACAAGCCATATTTAAGCATCACTGTATCACACAACCTGGTGATGAGGTGGATCAAATAGTGGGGGAAACTTGTAGGGAAGCTGCAGGACAGACCCGTAGAACCCAAAGATGCTGAGAGTGGGAACTGTGAATGTCTGCCTGAGGCCCTGGTCCATTCAAAATGTTTTGAGATTAAGTAAAGCTTATATTTTTTCTTTTGTCATCCCCTCAGGTGCCACAACTCAACAGGAGACCTGAAGCGTCTTGACACCTCTCTTTCCCTTTCTCCTTCCTCCTCCTCTTTACCTGGGGATGCTCAGCCGCAGGGCTTCCGTAGAAGGGCCAGCACCTTCAGCCATTCTCCGACTTCCACCTCAGCAGAGTACTCACCCCTGCACACAGTAACTCACAAACCACAGGACCCTACTGCTGCTACCAAGCCCAAGCTCGTACGACACTACTCCGTCAGCACTGACACTCCACACCAGAGCAAGTAAGGAGTGTGTGTGTATGTGTAGACAGTTAATATGTATGTCTAATTTAAAATTAATATGTGTTAATATGTAGCCTTACACCACAGTCTCTAAGGTAGGTATTTTTATGCCTTTCTCATTAACAACTTTTATCCTGGAGCACAAGGTGTTTTTATCCCTTTTTCAGACAGCTGAAACATGCAGCGCGTGCTGCACACCGCTGTTTACAGGACATTATAGTTCATAAGTGTGGATGCTTATAGTTATCGTTCTAAGTGTGGGCAGCCTTTTACAGACCTAAAACCATATATAGATCCATCACTTCTCTGCATTTAACTGGTGTATAGGATGCACCGGTGTATAAGACACACCCCATTTTTAAATTAAAAAAATTGTACCAAAGGTGTATCTTATTTACCAGTTTTTACAATCATTTTCTGTCATTTGACCAATTGATTAATTTGTTCATTATTGCAGCTCTGCTCACAATATTTTGATATTCTTAGAAAAATGCAATTAAAAGTAATGTGGGTAGCACGATCAAGTAGGTGAAAAACGTTTACTTTTACTATTTAAACTGCATCCACAACCAAAGAGTGTGTAAGAAATTTTTTTTTAAAATGCAGACATTATGTCATTACATACACTGTGTACTCCCAGCTCTACTGTACCTCAAAATACTTTTTCGGTCTTTTTCTTTGCTCTTTTTCTTCTTCTTTTTTGTGTTTTCACTCTTTTTTCAGTGTCTTTGACTTTGCTTGCTCTCTTCTTCTCTGTATTTGCACTGGTTGTCAGACCTGTCCCATCCGACTCCACCCTTCCTCCTGTTCCTCCCTGCTCTTCATCCCCCTCTCCTCTGCTTCCTCATCATCCTTCCTCCCCCTCTGCTGGAGCCAGGTTCAATAAAAGAAGGTGAGAATCCTGCATTCCTGCATTGCTTTTCAGTTCAACTCATGCAGCATCTCTTTTCATGTCTACTTAAGACATTTATGGCTTCTTCTCCACATTATTGTGTAAGGCCCCGTTCAGACAAACGCTAGAAATGAATGAAATTACAAAGTATACAAGAGTACCATAGTGTTTTTGTTGAACCCCTTTTGACTCACTGGATGCCAGTTTGAGATAACACAAAAACACAACCCCGCCCAAACGCCAGGAGTTACCCCCCTTTTTTGAAATAAATCAAATTAAAATACATTTCTCCGAATTGATTACTCTGTGTGAACGGGGCCTAAGTTTCTCTTTTCATGCCCTCTTTGCCTCCTTTTTCACCTCCATCTCTCCATCTCAGTCCTCTGGGTGGTCTGCGGGCTCGTCTCCACTCCTCCTCCTCTGTCCCTAATTTTCTGAAATTTCAATTTTTGGCTCCTGTCCAAGAGAATGATTGCCCCGAAACAAAGAGCAGGTACACACACGTACACCAAGTAATCGTGCACGTTAGTGTCAAACACAGTGATCTTTACTCCTTGTTTCATAGATTCATCTAACAGATTTTATACCTGCATTTTATATATTTATGTGTGTGTGTATACAGTGTAGTATTGCTCCTACCTGTGTAATATTTATATGGGCATACTGTGTAAACCTGTCCGTGTGACTGTGTGCGTGCTTGTTTGTATTTTCAGTGATGTAGCGGCCCTGTCCACACCAAGTGCAGCATATGCGGTGGGAGAAAGCCCGCTGCGCAGCCATCGTCACTCCTGGAGGCAGCAGATCTTCCTACGGGTCGCTACTCCTCAGAAAAACACAGAAACCAGCGGTAAGAAAGACAAACTGATGTAACCCTGAACACATTTCTCCGCCACTGCTCATTGGCCCTTGAAGTAAGGCATTGACTTGTTGTCATCTCTGTCACTGGAAAGACATTTCAGGCCTTACTATTTGCTTTGTGGCGCTGTAAGTCTAATGTCCTTTCTGCTCTGACTGTGACAAGTCAAAATGGAGTCCTAATCCAATTTAGTAAAGGGCCTGGCAACAATTTTTTTTAAATACACCCGTGTGAATGGGCATAACTTCAAGTTTTCGGGAAAAAAATGTTGGATAGTGATTTACTAAGAATGTGCAGCATTTTTTAGACTACAAAGAGTCAGACAGCGTGATTATCCATGGTATATCCTTGATGTGACTTTTTTTGCAAGATGACCGAGTTGGCCTTTGTCTTTACCTTGAAATTCCTGCAGGTAAAGGTAGAACAAGACACGGAATGAGTTTATGTATACATATAATATAAAACATTTTTTAACAATATGCATCAGTAATTCGGTATATGTAATTGAATTTTCTACTACATAGTGTATATTCTTAATGCGCCCATTGTACTAACACCCTGAATATATAATAATTTAAAAACTTAAATTTGAAAAATCTTGGATGACATGAGTGGACTCTGATTATCCCAGGTAACGAGAGAGAAGACGCCAGAATAACATCTGGCTGCAAAGCTGGAACCCAAAGTTCACTGATATGGTGTTTTAGACCAAAACATTATTTTGTTTGATGAAATAAATAACTTGATCATCATCTTCATGTCATTGACTTGTGCCCATAGTTTACCAAAGAATTTTGCACACCTGTTTGAGATTACTTGCCTAAGTAACAAAAATAATGGCTTTGTTTTCTTGTGAATCGGTCGGTGTGTATATAAGAGGGTTGGCAGGTGAGATGTTGTGACTAGGGTTACTCTTCATGCTCCATTTGTAAACGTCAACATGTCTTCTTCAAAGGAAGTAGGCACCCTGGTTAAGAAACTTGAGTAAACACACGCTCTTATGTGTTTGTTTTTGCCTCATATCCTACCAAACTAAAAAGGCATGCGCAAGACACTTCACACTTACTTTGACACCTGAGCTAATATTAAAAATAACACTACGTGCAGACAGTGGTGCAGTGACAGAGCCTTTCCACTCTGTGTCACTCTTTCATCTAACGTGACTGTTCATGTGAGTTTAGAAGAAAGGAAGAGAGTGTGAGATCAGGGATCAGTAAGGGATCAGTTTATCACCCCTCTGATGGCATTTGTTTTTCTCGACCTGCTGTCTGTGTGTCACAATCAGTACGATCCACTGCTAATTTTCACACAAAAACACTGTTTTCCAAAGCATCAAAAAAGAGTACTTTGAAAATGTGCTACTATCCATAAAGTATATATTTATTAAAAAAGCTAATGTCATTCCCAACAAAACTTTTCACCAGAGTGTTTTAACGTAAAGTAAATGTAATCAGTGGCTCATTTACATCATCTCCATTGTTATCAAGATGTAACTGACTTACACGCACATGAAAATTTGTGAAGCTTGTGTCGATTTTGGAGCTTTGCATTTTGCAGAACTGAATAAGAATGTGTTGCTCTGTCTGATACTATCAGTTGAAATTTGCCCATAGAGCTATTGTAATGTTTGACAAAGGTCTGAAATTAATTGAATATACAGAGAAGCCAGGGAAAGTAAAAATAATTTAAAATGTTGGGTCTGCCTGGGAATTGACAGCCCTGTCAAATATTTTAAAGGTGTGATGGATACAAACAGAAGGGTGTTTTACATATAGTGAAATATTGTTTAACCTTAGATAATTTTGAATATCAACTTGTATCTCAGTATATATCACACAAAAGTGTGGGTGTGTGTGTGGAGAGGTGGTAATCATGCTTGTGCTTACACGTCTTGAAATCTTGCATTTCTGATAATTGTGTGTGTGTGTGTGTGTGTGCGTGTAAGCATGCATAAGCATGTATGACACAATGAGTGTTGACAGTTGAGATACAGTAGCTGGGTTGGTCTTGCTCTAAAGTCTGTATAAAGAGCAAACAGTAAAGAAAAGAAATCTTTAAGGAAAATATATGATCCACAAACGCTCATGTAAAAACATGTACACACAAAGTACTTAAGTTAGGCATGGAAAGGAAGTAATTTCTTTGATAGTTTGTTGCAGAGTCATATAAGCACTGACTCACCTTGTAGCATAGAGTTTGGGCCAGTGATATTGAGTAAACCCCATCCTGTATCTATTTGATGCTTCCTGCTGAAAGAGATTTTCATTGAGAAAGTCAGACACAGTTTTACTCTCCATTATCGGGGACTGTAACAGGGATTATTGTAGCCTTCAAAGGGGGTGGTGTTAGAGTGTGTAAATGATCTATTGATGTGGTTAACAGAAGTTTTAAAATGTTCTAAAAGATTTTCTAAAATTTCCAAATTTTCATGAAAAAAGCGGCCTATAGATGTTGGTCTTGTCTTTTTACAGTAAAAAGGAGAAAAAAACCCACGTCATCAATGGAATTTCCCTAAGTGAAATAGCAGGAGCACACAATGCCTTGATGCCATTATAGTTTGGACTGTAAGCTGCACAATCCTGTTCATTTTTATTCAACCTAATATGAATCACTTGTGTGGCTGCTATTGCTTATTTATCCAGAGGAATAGAAAAAATACTGTCAACACAGCATGGGAAATAGTCTTAATTTTTAAAGGGGCAAAATCAGTATTTACTATAATAACATATCAAATGACAATGTGTAATGTGAGAGTTGTTACTCAGTGATGAACCTCCAGAGAATTATCCCCCGACTCTGCACCTCCCCCTGAGTTTCAGCTCGTTTACTTGTTTTGATTAACTCTCACAGCTTTCGTAGTGTCGTTTTTGGCTGCATCCACCTGCTCATCACCACACAGTAGACAGTTACAACATAATGGTGAATGAAGTGGAATTAATTAGTGACTAAAGAGCCAGATGTTTCCCTCCAGATTTAGTGAGACCAAAAAGACAACTAAAAAAGAGTGAATACATTTATGTTACATAATAATGTTGCTCCATTAATGCTGGGTGTGTAAATAAGCAACTTTTTCCTAACAAGTTCAATATCAACTTCCCTCAACAACATCTTCCTTCCACGTGCTGTTGCACCATGTACAGTAGCACAAGGGGAGAAGAGTAAAACAAGTTTAAAATTAAATGTGGTCCAATGAATCATAAAAAGTCTGGAAAGAAATCTACTGAAAATGTTGACACTTTTCAGGTATTTCTCAGATAGGATGAGAGGACGGGAGAGCAATGCCACGTGAACATGAAAAAGCAGTGGCAGCAGTATAAAAAGCTGCTGCTGGTTATAATGCCATAATAATATTATTATAGTGGCAATAAAATTAATCTGTTCATTCATTTTTCTCCATGAATTCAAATGGTGACAGAAGGCTGCACACCGAATTGACAACACATCAACGTCAGACACTCGTCCTTCTACAAACCAATCCATGTCAAGTATAGGCCCATGTTGGTGATGATGACAGAACGTAGGTTCTTTTGTGCTCTTACATAGCTGTAATGTGAAACCAAAACTAACGTGATCAAATGTATGCATTTTGACAAAAACATGGAACTTGGTTTGGACTTTCAAGTGTAAAAACAAAAGGCCCTTAAAAATCACACAACATAGGACAATGACAGAAACAGCACCTAACTGTAAAGCTGTTGTCACTATAAGACTCCTGACACTCAGTGAAACAGGATATTTACAAATCAGCTACTGTGTGCAGAAAGCCAGGCATTGCTGATGCCTGCTGTGTTGCATGCAGCCACTGGGGGTGCCAAAGTCTAAAATCTCTGGATTTTAAACATTGTGGCTTTAAGAGTGCACTGCAGCTACGTTTGTATACTGATCAATTAACATCTCTCAACAATTTAACATATAACATTCTGAAGGAGTTATGATTCACAATGTCGTAATTGTAACATTTTAAGGTGTTGCCACTATTATTTAGTTTTAGTTTTTTGGGTCTAATAAATGCAACATGGAATGTGGGATTAATGTGACCTTTTTATCCGCCCTCTCAGTGATTGTGTTCTTCTTAAGTAATTAGCTAGGTGTGAACCTGTCATAGTACATTAAGTATCTTTACAAATCAAACATCTTTACAAAGGTAAACAGCAGGTGTGACATCAGTCTTTATTCTTAATTAAATCTGCACCTGAACTTTTATTTCAACAGTCATATGCCGTGACGTGCTTGAAAAACACTCTCTTTTAGCTGGTCAGTGTGCCAGCTTAATGCAGTACTTGGGTGTGTATTTATGTATGTGTGTGTGTGTGTGTGCGTGCCTGCATACATGAGGTCATGGGTGTGTCGAGTGTGTGTGCGCGTGTGTTTGGGGGGGGGCCCTCAAGGTCATGTTGACAGTCCACACACAGACAGCGCCAGAGGAAAGCGCCAGTCTTGTTGACCCACTTTGCATGTTTGAGAGTATGTGTGTATGTGTGTCTGTGTGTTTGTCCGTGTGCTGGGTTTTGGCTAAGTTGGAGTGTTTACTCAGGGAGTGGATTGTGCCACTTTGTGCAAGAGGGTGTGTGTATGTGTGGTTATTTTGGCGTTAAGACATGGTTTTAGTATTAAAGTTAGGCACACATTGGAGTTCTTGTGGATAAGGTTAGATTAGGGTAAGGGGCTGAGTCAGTGGAGAGTCCCTGTGTGTGTGTGTGTGTGTGTGTGTGTGTGTGTGTGTGCGTGTGCGTGTGCGTGTGCGTGTGCGTGTGCGTGTGCGTGTGCGTGTGTGTGTGCGTGTGCGTGTGTGTGTGCGTGTGCGTGCGCTTATGCAGTATCAAACATCTGTCTGGTCTGTCTTGACTTCTTTCATTACTTAAGAGCCATATGTTTGTATAGTGACTGTGCTGTCTTTGAATGTCTCCCTGATGCAGACACAAAGGCATACATTAATGTTAACATCATTTGGCACAAAAAACACTATTGTCATCATGTGTGTGTAATGTGTTAATGTACAGTCTGTAGGTTTGTTTTTTTAGTATTCAGTACCAGTGAAAAACTTTGACACACTTTCTCATTAATGTGAAGGTGTGTTCAAATGTTTGACTGGTTCAAAGGGTTACGTGTCTTACATATTTTTGATTTTCCTGAGTCTTTGGAAAGATTAGCATCAACTTTACATACCTATGTCAAGCTAAGCTATGTGTGCATGTGTCTGTATGTGTGTGAGTGTGTCTGCGTGCGTCTATGTGTGCAAGATCAAAATTTAATCTTCCTACGAAGTGAAAGAGAAGCAAGTGCTATCAGGATAGTTGTTATGTCCTTCCTCTAAACAACACAGGGTATTTTGAGGTTTGGGATCCACCCTGTACTTTGGGGTGGAGTCACACAAACACTTTTTTTTTTACTCTGCATGCGTTGTAACCAACAGTGTCAAATGTATCTATGTTTAGAATCTTCCTTTTATTATGCATGAGTGTCCAAGGGATTGACAGAGAAAAAAGAGGTCAAGCGGTCTCTTTCCAGTTTTAACCCAGTTGACATTTTCTTGTCTGGGTTCTGCATTTCGCCCATTTCTCACTCTCCTTTGTTCATACTTACAAACAAATTTAAGCATTAAAAAATCCTTTTGAAACACTTGAAGGATGAAACACTGGATTAATTGTAGTGACAATAACCCGTTTTCACCTCTGTAATCCTCCCAAAAATTGTTGGTATGTAAGACCTTTGAAGCACTGAAACGTCGAATAATCACTTAGTTGATTGAAATGTATGGAGAACTGTTTTGATAATCATAACTGATCACTTAATCACATACTGCATTATGTTAAAATATACAGTACATTTTTTACATTTTTGACTGTAAGTTCGTAAGTCAACTAAACTAAATTATCAAATTGTTTGTTTTTGTGAGTATGTATTCTCAAATTTCACATCACACATTTCTTATTTTCTATATTTCTACAAGCCCAATCCGCTGTTTCATGCAGTTCTGCTTACAAAAATGTTATGATTTTTTTTAAATTGTTCTGTGTACTTTCATCTTCTGCTTCAGTAGATGCCTAATGTTGCACAACAATGTTATATTATCTGATATGTCTTTCAGAGCGGGGGGATTCCTGTCTAGAGGGGGGCCGGGTGTGCGTGGGCCAGGTGGTAGGTGGAGGAAGTGGGGACTCGTCCATGAGGGTGGTGCCTGAAGAACGAATGAAGAGGAGCAAAGAGGACCTGAGGGAGCTCTGGAGGAAGGCCATCCTGCAGCAGATCCTGCTTCAGAGGATGGAAAGGGAGAACCAGAAACTGCAGGGTGAGTGAGATGGATGAATGGTGGGGAAAATGCCCCACCTATCCCCACAGAAACAAACAAATAAAGCACACAATAAAGTCTTTGCTAATGTTTGTGCACACAGGCTTAAACAACAAGGATAATTGTGTAATACCTCATTACCATCAATAGCAATCACATTCTTGCATATGTATAGTAACTATACATTTTACTGCTGGCTGGTCTTACAGAGTTATATTTGATTTGTTGTCTGTCGGCATGATAACAAGAGCAGCAGCTTTGTTTCATTTAACAGTGTTGGCATCACTCACTTTGTAATGCAGTTGAATTACATGATGAGTTGGTGTATCTAGAAGTTACATAACAAGACAAGCAAGTCTTCTTTTATCCACCTCTGGCAACCAGCCTTACCAGATGTGCACTCTCTCACACACACACACACACACACACCCACACACAGTTCAGGTAATTGACTGCACACCTATTTTTTCTTTGTTTATATTTGAACCCACCACAAAATAACAGGTTATATAATATATAGGTCTGCGTCTGTGCGTGTGTGTGTGTGTGTTTTTGCTGGTAGAGGCATATCTTAACAGTGTGCTAAGTGCACCACCTCTTTTCTGACCCAGTTGGCACATACCAACACACACCTAAGTATGCGTCACACCCCTAACTACCTGCATTTTACGCAGGTCATTAATTCACACCAGCGCAACACTTAATCCATTGCACACATAGACATTAAGGGTGTGGACGAATTGAATGTGGGTCAATGTTGATGTTAGAAAACAAGTGTGGGCAGGAACCTCGCTCTGTTCAGTCTCACATGTACACACTCACAGGGATACACACTTGCTGTACATGTACTATACGCTGTAATATACACATCTCCGGGCTCTTGTGCATCTGTAACTTAATCGTATTTTATTCCTCTCACAGGGTGCGCTCCACCTTTATATCTGTTATTTGCCTGGGTGGAGCTCAACTCCCTCTCCTCTATTCTATCTGTTTATCTCTCTCTCTCTGTTGCTTGGTTTATGGGTCAACTGTGACAGTGTGTATCTTTGTCAGCTCCAGGGTGGAGTATCCTATCCTGTTGTGTGTTATCAAGGGTGGAGTATTCCGGCAACAGAAAGGCAGAGAAATAGAAAACCAAGGAGGCAAGGAGATATTGGAGAGCGAATGGCTTGAGTGTTCACTGGGCTGCAGCCAATGAGCGTGTCCTGATGGACTAGACTCTACTTGCTCCAGACAGCTGATAAGACAGCAGAGCCACAGCCTCTCCAATAGCATCTATTCTTATTGTGGGTGTGTCAGCTATCTGCTCCATCCAAGTTCCCTTCCTTTATTCTCCAGAGTATGCCTTCCAGGTCACTCCCGCTACTTGTCTGTGTTTGATTGTATAGGCTTTGATATACAAAACTTCATAACAAGTATTCAGACCTCTTGAGATGTTCTCAGTTTATCAGACAAGTTATTTAAAGTGATTGTATTCTCCGATGTGAGTTCTAAATTAAGCACTCGTGACTACTTTTTACAAAGCACTGAATTTTCTGACATTTTAGTCAACATGTTGTATGTAAAAACACCAGTTATTTACTCTTAAGGTCATTAGAGTTGTGGCATTATCATAAATACCTCAGTTCACTTCTAGCCACATTTTTCTGATCTGTTCTAAATACATTTGGCTAAGTCCTGCTACACACCTAAATTGAAAGTATGAGTACAGGTTGGAACAGGAAGTGGCCTGCTGTCTCCCCTGTCCAGTAATGATGATGTCATCTTCCCAGCTCTGCTAAGTTGCAGCTGGTCACTGGGTGGATACCACACATGAGCGGAAAAGGGTGGAGAAGTCCACAAGGGAAGGAGGGAGAGAGAGAGAGAGAATGTGGTTGACAGACAAGACAAATGTGGGATTGAATAAGAAGAAAAGAGTTGAGTGTCGGCGAGAAACAGAAAGAGAAGAGATGGGCTGTGGGTTAAGAGATTAGGAGAGTGGAGAGAGGAAGGGTGTTGTCAGAAAGAGAGGAACAGATGAGGGGCGCTGGGTGTGCCCTCACCTTCTTTGATCAGTGGTGTCAACATGTCGCAACGGAATTCACAGTTTGTGTGTTTCTGTTGAGTTTATATGTTGCGTTAGTCACAAAGTCATGGGCCAGGCTTTCCCCGCCAATTTTATCATTCAATGAGAAAAATATGACAGGGCTTAATCAAAATAAAAAGTTATCCAAGGGGCCTATCTGACATTCCTTGATTTTTCTCCCTGCCTCCAAATTATAACATGATTGGAACTAATTAAAACTGTCAATCTGTTTTTCATCTGGTGTGTTATAACATGTCATGTAGCTAGACGATTTCTTCTAGTTGTGTGATCAGACACACACAGCTGTGACCCTGCTACCTTCTGATGCTACAGTATGAACAAAGACATTGACATTAAGAACAACCTGCAGCGCCGCTCCAGCAGTTTTCTCACAACTTGTAAGCTGATTCTGACAGTTTGAGCCATTTGCCAAATGAAATTTCCAAATAAAAAAAATTAAAAGGTTTCTGTCTTTGATTCATTAACAAGAGTCTGATACATCCTGCATCTTGTACTCTAGAATCTAGAGTACAGATCATGAGTGAGGCTGTCAATAATCATCTAGAGTCTAGATGATTATTGACAGACCTTTGCCAAAAAACTTTTTTTTTTTTTTTTTTGGTCTAAAATTGATGGTATTCTTCGATATATCTATTTGAATTTGTTTTTTCTGATCATAGCAGAGGAGCTCATTGAATTGCTGCAGTTACATTTTCTCCTCTACACTGTTTTTATACACTGTTGTTATTAATTATTGAGATTATATATTCTGGTTAAATTGCCATCTACATTTCTCTCACAATTATTATGTCAGTTTTTTGTCTGATTATTTAATTTTGTGAAATGTTTTAATTTTTAATGACAGACTTGAGAGAAGACCTTGTGAAAATCAGTGTCAGTATGAAAGTGAATGAGTGCAGGGACTGATGTCGGTGCATAACAAAACTTGAAGGTAAACATAAAAAGTACAGGGCTACAGGGTTTGGTGCTCTGTGAAGAGAACAGCACACTAGTCTCTGTGCAGGTAGACTTAAATAGCTTTAAAGAACTGCCTGCAAAAAAACAAAACAAAAAGACCACCCACGCACCCCAAGACCAAAGGGCACTGGGGCATTCTAATGATTGATGTATATTGTCTGTGTTTTCATGTTTGTAGCCTCAGAGAGCGACCTGCAAAACAAGCGCCTGAAGCTGGACTATGAAGAAATTACTCCGTGTCTAAAGGAGGTCACTCTGGTGTGGGAGAAGATGCTGGGAACTCCTGGGAGGGCAAAGGTCAAATTTGACACAGAGACAATACATGCTGCAGTTGCACAAGGTACTCCTCAAATACATACTGTATATCAGTTTTTCTCGGAAATGTTTGCTTTTTTTTTTTTTAAATCACCAGGTATTTCCAAATATTGACCAGAGCTTAATGTATAAAGCTCCAAAACGGAAAATATGTATTGTAGCTTTTCTCCTTATCATCTGCCTCTGCCCTATTCCCAAATATAGCAAAAGAAAACGGCATAAATTCCATGAAGTTTTTTTTATCCAGTATGACAGTAGAGTGGGTGTGTTTTTCTTGAGCAGCTTCACCCCCAGTGTGTGCCTCTCATTGACGGGGCTTTCTGTTCTGTCCATTATTTAGTATCAGCATGTTCTCCAGAGAGGACAGGCAGGTTATCTCCTATGCCCCCGGCCTTGAGTGTAACAGTAGGGAACTAAAGTCCAGAACATAACATGCACACAGAAAGGCTACTGGCCAACAAATAGCAGTGTTGCTGGATCAGACTGTGCTTGTACTGAGTTACTTCCTGCTGAGAATTTGTGTAAATAGGGCAATAAATGTTGATAAATTCTTATGCTTAACACATAATTGTGGGTGTCTCCACTGGTTTTATTCTTTGACTGAAAAAGATATTGAATTGCATTCTATACTTTATTAAAATAGTCTTCAAAAGTCTAAAATTTTGTTTGATGAATGCTACAAAAACCCTTTTGTAATCAGGGAAAATATAAATACGCTAAACACAACGTCCACTTACCAAGGCCTCCATTACTCAAGCTTCAGGGGAAATACATTGTAGAACTCCCCTCTCTCATCACCATTTACAAACCTTTTCTCAAGACAGAAACAAAGTGCTTTCTGATAATCAATCTCTCAAACTAATTACTGGGTTTGACATGAGTTATCTTGTACAGTTGAGGTAAAGCAGCTCTGAAGTGAGCCTTTGACTCTTCAGTTTCCTGTCCTGACGTCAGATCTCAGGATTTGCATACTACCGGCGCATTCTTTAATAGGTCAGGAATGATGGAAATTGTTTTGGCAAGTCCTGCATTTGCACAGCTGTCAGTTAGTATGTTACTGTCTAACACTACTGCACCCCACCCAGCCGCGCCCTTCTCATTTTCATCTCTGTCATCTCCCGCAGGTGTCCCAAGGCAGCATCGAGGCGAGATTTGGAAGTTTCTCTCGGAGCAGTACTTGATCAGGCAGACAGTCCCCGCCCGACCCCCACCCAATCACACTCCGTACAAAGAACTGCTGAAACAGCTCACCTCGCAGCAGCATGCCATCCTCATAGATCTCGGTAACGTGCACACACATACTCATGATTTTTGAGCTATTTTGCTGTATGGAAAGAACTGCGTACAAACACACTCCACTTTAACTGTTGCACATACATTTAATTCAATAACATATTTTAGATTCAACATTGCAGTGTTTCAGACCTCACTTTTAACACTTTCACTCTCGAACGTTCCCAACACCTACACCCACAAACCCACACACACAATACCCACACCCCACCCATATAACACCCCTACATATACACATCCATCCTCCTCTGTTATTGCTGTTGTTCCTGAGTCTTTCATCTGCCTAGCATGTTATGTACGCTACATGAATAGGGTGGGGACAGCAGTAGCAGTTGCTAACCTGGCCCAATATAAAGGTGTTATATGCTGTTGGATAAAAGCGCACAGTGTTTATGATATTGAAGCATAAACACAACAAGGCTTTGCACCTTGTAAATATCCAAAGCAGCCAGTTTAAGTGTCAGCAAGAGTTACGTATCATGACCGAGGTATAGAATTTAGGCTTGTGAAGTTCAGCACACCCACACCCACACCCAACATTTGGCGCATAGAACAGACATACACACTTTTCCTCAAGGCAGAGGAGGGAGTCACGGCATTATCTTCACAAACATAAAGCCCCCGCAGGACATTCCACACTCACACAGTCGTCATTGTTTTCTTTCAAGACTCACTGTCACCACACACTGTCAAGTCAAGAAGGCCTCTGTCTTTAAACACACACACACACACACACACACACACACACATACACACACACACACACACACACACACACACACACACACACTCACACACACAAACCTGCCAATTACCAACACATCCACAGTAAGAATGCTCTTTTACAGATCTCAGGCCCTCATTATGTTGTCATTCTTGAAAGGTGCATGTCCCATCTACCTTTACATGTTAAGCTTCTGAAGAAGAGTATATGATCTTGGTGTGAAGCCACATTCGTGTTTGTGTGTGTTTTCATGAACACATTTGTAAGCGTGACGACTTGGAACAGTTTGGCACATGCGTGCACTGAGCCCCCTTTTTCAACATCAGCAGCAAAGTGTGAAGTCTAGCATCCCGAGGCGAGGTTTAGCAGGGTTGATGCTTTGCTCAAACACGTGTACACACCCAGAGGCTTCGGTGTCTGATAGATTATTCTCAGATTGTTTTTATGAGTATTTCAGGTGAGATCAAGTTAACACAATCTAATAAATTGTGTTATTGCATTTTTAGTTGTATATCAGTTTGATCTCAGTTGTGTCGCATACTAAAAATCTCTCCCTTTTCTTCTGTCTCAGGTCGCACTTTTCCCACTCACCCATATTTCCAAGCGCAGCTGGGGGCAGGACAGCTGTCTCTATATAATTTGCTGAAGGCCTACTCACTGCTGGACCCTGAGGTAACATTCATGTCGTGTTTATGGCGTTCATTCTGTTTCACTTTCTTGTTTTTGTAAATGGATCTGTCATCTGTCTTTTAGGCTAAAGCTTATTTCCCCTGCCCTGTTTGCACAGATGTCAAGTTTATTTTTGTTGTTATTGTAGGTGGGCTACTGCCAGGGCTTGTCCTTCATTGCAGGAGTGCTGCTGTTACACATGGGGGAAGAGGATGCCTTCAACATGCTCAAATTTCTAATGTATGACATTGGGCTCCGGAAACAGTACAGGCCTGACATGATCACCCTGCAGGTAAAATGTCTGCACACACTGTGCCTCTAAGTCCTTAGTTCCATAGTACATATTTATTAAAAGTGTAATTTCCCCCTACACACCTAAACATGGATCTGAATACACAGCAGGGGACTGCAGGTCACCATCTCTTATGTCCATTTATCAGCTTACCTCAGCACTGATGTCATTACGAGGAAATCACATTCCTCATTTCTGTTTTCAAAATTATAGTGATCATCTTAACAGTCTTACATTTTTGTGTCTAAATAAGGTAACAAATGTATTGTTTAAATACTAAATAAAATTAACTTTTTTATCCATCAGCCAAATGGCTAGTAAATGTCCAAATTTTACCAGCCACTCAGTAGATTATTGCATATAGATAATAGATAGATAATAGATAATTGGGTTTTTTTGGCTGGTGAGTGAAGTAAATCTAGCAGCCTCTTGTATATTTTACCAGCATTTGGCTGGTGGTTGGTGCTAATTTTGTGCTTTGGTCCCAAAATCAAAATGTAGTTATTATTATCTATAGTTGTCAGTGCAATAATAAAAACACCATTAAAATGTTGAGGAAATAAATAATTATGTTTATTTTGCTCCATTCAAAATGCTCAGTGTGTTGCATTGATGTATAGTGACAGACTTAACTATGGGCAGCTTCTCGAGGCCCCCCCAACTAAAAGAGCCCTAAACAGCTATAGTTAAACATTTCAACCAGATCCAACTTTAAATCTATGTGTAAAATGATAAAATGGCATTCTGCACATACTGTACACTCAGCTGTATCCTCCCAGTCAAACCAGTAAACAAAGCTGTCTGTGTCATGTTCGTGTTCATGCCAGATTCAGATGTACCAGTTGTCACGGCTGCTTCATGACTACCACAGAGATCTGCACACCCACCTTGAGCAGCAGGAAATCGGACCCAGCTTATACGCCACCCCTTGGTTCCTTACCGCCTTCGCCTCACACTTCCCCCTCGGCTTCGTGGCCAGAGTCTTTGGTGAGTTACTGTATGAGGAATGCGTGCTATATGTATCTGCCTTCATTAAACAAAGTCTTTAAAAAAGCTCTGCAGTATCATGCAGGAAAGGTGCAGGATGGTGGAGCTTAAACCAAGATGTTTAGATTATCTCTCCCTCTCTCCCTTGATCCCAAATGATGAAAGAGGGAGGAAAGAGGTGGTGCAAGATGAAAATAAGCAAACAATTATGTAAGGAGCAAGAGGAGGAAAGATTCAGAGAGTAAAACACGGCATTAAAAAAGTTTAGCAGTAAGGAGAAGAAGATGTTGTCAAGAAGTGTCACTGTATATTGTAAAACTGAAGTTTTATTTTAATTTCGGCTGCAACTATGAATTTTTTTCATTATAAACCATAAAACTTAAAATTCAGAAAACATTGAAACAACAATGACAACAATTACATTTTTTTTGTCCATGTGAAGAGTCTGACTTCAGATGCCTCATTTTGTGTGATCACCTGTCAAAAACCCAACAAAATCTGTTTACTGATTTTAAATGATTGAAACCCTTACAAAGGGGAAGCTGTAACTAAAGAACAATGGTCATTTTTACTGAGAAAATAACAGGTATAACAAAAATAGTTGCTAATAGCTGTTAATTGACTTATTATTAATAATTAAAACTATTATCAAACTTGGACAGCAGTTTCCTTTGATTATAATGTCATATGCTGAGTCATACACACATTTGAGATAAAATCTTTTAGTCAGTTATACACTGTTGTTTTCCTCTCAAGTGACCTTTTATCATTTATGTAAATACCATCACACCCACAGGCCCTTGTTGTGTGTGTGTGTGTGTGTGTGTGTGTGTGTGTGTGTGTGTGTGTGTGTGTGTGTGTGTGTGTGTGTGTGTGTGTGTGTGTGTGTGTGTGTGTGTGTGTGTGTGTGTGTGTGTGTCTGTGTCTGTGTGTGTGTGTGTGTGTCTGTGTGTCTCCCT
This sequence comes from Scomber scombrus, assembly GCF_963691925.1. Classification (NCBI taxonomy): domain Eukaryota; kingdom Metazoa; phylum Chordata; class Actinopteri; order Scombriformes; family Scombridae; genus Scomber; species Scomber scombrus. The sequence continues at coordinate 18,459,105 of NC_084971.1, forward strand.
CATTCCTTCTTTACTGTTTTTTTCATGCCTAATTTCTTACATGGTGCTTAGTCACTGAACCAGACTCACTGGCTCCTCATGCTTATCCGCGCATAACAGCGTGCGTGTGCGTGAGCCAAAGGGCATCATCATAGCGCTGTGTAGTCTTTGATATGATATGTGGGTCCACTCACATATCACTCACTCTTATTTGATGTCATGCAGTTGTGCCTAACCCATACCACACCCGGATGCATTCAAAGCACACACACAAATACACACACCTACAAACTCTCTCCATATTCGGACAGGACTATCTTTATGTTTGCATAAACCTTTTGCACGGACGTCAAACTGCCGATCACAAGAAACCCTTTAAGTCATCAATCAACACAATAAGCTTTGTTGTGAGTATGAACATGACGTCAAATCAGGGCATTTAGTAATCACCTATGTTATTGTTTTCTTTCTCTTTTATTTATTTTTGTTTTTCCCTTAACTCTGACTCCTCTCCTCCTTTTTCTTCTTCTCTTTCTGTCAGATATGTTATTTCTGCAGGGGTCAGAGGTCATCTTCAAGGTGGCCTTGAGTCTACTGGGGAGCCACAAGCCTCTGATCCTGCAGCACGACAGCCTGGAGTCCATAGTGGACTTCATCAAGACCACGCTGCCCAACCTGGGCCTGGTGCAGATGGAGAAAACCATCAACCAGGTGAGAGAGAGAAGGAGTTGTGAGTTAGTCAGCAAACTGTAACTCTGATTTAAGTACAAAGTAACTCTAATTTGTTAGCATACATAAAATTACAACTCCCTATAAAATGTACCACTGTGGCAGCCTGAGTACTTAGAACCTCTTAGAAGTAATCTTTAAAATGTCGACAGAGTGTGTTCCTCTCTGTTATTACGTGCTGTGGCTTATGGCCCATCTGCAGTGGTGGAAAGTCACTAAGTACATTTATAAAAGTAATGCACTTTACTTCAGATACCATCAGTGTTTCCCCAATAATTGTACCGAAAAATCTACAAAATATTTCTTAATGCCAAAAAATATCAATATCAATCAACAGTCCAAAATCTTAATATATTAAGTTTGCTATCATGAACAACAGTGAAAAGCTTCAAATCCTCAAATTTGAGCTGCAACAAGCACATTTTTTGCGAATTTTAATTAAAAAATGACAATTATTCAGTTATCAGTTGCAGATTCATTTTCTCTTGACTAATCCTTGCAGCTCTTATCACATTTATGCAAAAATAATATAAAATACAGTATTGTCTTGAAGCAGTCCTGCTGATTCATTTTGCCCACAAATGGATAATACACCCAAAGATTTTAAAAGTACAGCTACCATGATATCAAAGACAAATAATCTCTTTAAGTTAGTTACTGGTGAGTCATTGACCTCTTGTAGCTCTCCTGTTTTAGTGTGCCTGTTTTATGGTATGTGAGTTGTTGTTGTAGTTGTTGTTGTTGAGCTACTAAATGTATTAAAAAAAAGAAAAAACTTTTCACACTTCACTACACAAGGGTGTTTTATTATAAGTTCTTACAACTCATAGCAAGTGATGAAGATACAATCGAATTGTTTTATGACTACATAAGAAAATGGAGGATGATATGCTGCTTGAGTGACCGAGGTTATCGAAGTCAACCACACCCTCTCCTATAACAGTGATGAGAGCGACTGATGGGTGGAGTATCACTGAAGTCATTTAACCATCACCTCATGCGTATCAGTGTTTGTGGTGGGAAAAAAAGGCTCACATGTGCAAAGACTCCAATAACCAACAATCCCAGAGTCATAATTAATATAGTAATATTGTTTTGTTTTCGTGAGTCTGTCTCATGCATGTAAACTGATGGCAACATAAAACATTCTCCGTCTCCGGAAACTGTCAGTTGTCTCTAGATGGAAGGAGCTGACATGACTTTGTCAACCACACCCCAGTGCCACTTATCCTCATTATATGATCTATATGTTCACTGTGCTGTGACTCACAGTTTCACCTGCAGTTAAAAATGGGGCCACTCACCAGATGTGCACAAAACATGTCCTAAATTTCATCAGGCAGTAATGTGGAATTTATAGCTACAAGACAACAATGAGCTGCGGAATCTGTGGAATTTGAGATGTGAAAGGAAACATTTTAAGGGAAATTCCAGTTTCATACAAACTTTTGTTCATAGTTTTGTCCATTAGCTGCGGTTAGGTTGCTGAGATCTGGTAACATGGTAACCTCGTTAAAAAGACATCAGACAGGGGAAGAAACACTGATCAGTCTGACAGTCTTAAAACAAGTCTGACAGTCTTCTTTAAACAAAATCACAGTTTAGCCAACTTATTTGAAAGAGAAAATGAAAAACAAGCTAAAATTACTGCATTATTATTCCCTGTGAGTTTTGAACACCTTGGCTTTTCTAACTTGTGCTACAAGGAATTTTTTCCATCATTTTCACGTTCACTCTCAGTTTACCTGCAAATAAATAGGTTTAGATCATCACGCTAAACTCAAAAATGGAAGAACTTGGCAATGTGTCTTGCTTTATAAACAAAAAAAAGGGTGTGGCCTTTGCTCTTTGGAATCAAGCGCCACCACAAATGCAAACAAGAAGGAAAAATCCAAGACCCACTGACCCACAATGAGAAGCCTTTAATATTTTATAGCTGACACAAACATGTTTATCACTAAAACACGTTGGTTTGAATCTAAACTGTTTGTCTGATTGTCTGATCATGCATGTTATTCTCCATGTTGGCCTTTGTTGTAGAGTTGATGCCTTGTTCCCAGCTGTCTTTGAGCTTTGGCAAAAACATTGTTATTGTTACCAATTGGAGTGATGGGAAAAACAGAAATAAAATTAAAATAGGCCTTTAAACCTAAAACAGAGTTAAATACAGACAAAACAGGCTATTTGCTCGTGTGTAATTTTAAGTCTGGTGGACTAAAACTTGAGCTTTGATTAATTGTAGGAGTTTAAGAGTGCTGCTGCACATTGTGAACTCTCTCTGTGTGCGTTAGGTGTGTGAGATGGATGTGTGCAAGCAGCTCCAGGCCTATGAGGTGGAGTACCACGTCTTGCAGGATGAACTGCTGGATACGCCCCCGACCCTCAACCAACACCAGCGAGCCGCACAGCTCGAGAGGACCAATCAGAGCCTCCGACAGCAAAACCTCGACCTGCTTGAGGAGCTGCAGGTATCGTACATACACGTGCGCTTACGTGTAAAATTATCTTACACTTTGATCATTGTCACCTTCACTCATTTCCTCCCACCCACCCACCCAGGTGTCCCATGCTCGCGTGTGCAGCCTGGAGGGTCGAATGGAGACTCTGGTCCAGTCGGAGGGTCAGCTGAAGCAGCAGGTCTCTTCTCTGGAAGAGGAGAAGAAGCAGTTGTTGAGCACCGTCACACACCTCAAGGACCTCCTTGCCAGCCTGGGCATACAAACAACCCCCGACGGACACAAACTCCCTCCGCCCTCTGAAAGACATGTAGTTACAGCAGAAGCACAGGTGGAAGGCAGAGAGGGGCTGGGGAACAGGACTGTGGACTCCCTGCCACATCCATTGGCTCTTCCAAAGGGTTTGTAGCTGCACCCAATCATTTTCCAAATGTTAAAGTCGAGCGGAGGAGGAGCCGGTTGTGGAAAAAGGAGGGGAGACGTTAAGATGACTCCCTGCGTCAACCTGTGTCCTTTTCAGAAGGTTTTAATAAAAGAGGAGAGACATTAGAAACCGAGAGAGAAGCAAATGTATTATCCCAGATCTCTTGAGCTACATTTAAGTTCTGTTTGTGCCACAAGGGCCCTCTACCCTTCTTCAATATATGTAAACGAGCACATGATTTGACCAACAGACCCCAAAGATAGCACTGTCCCACTGGGCCTCTACTGTAAAAACAAAAGTTACATTTGCACCTGTACATTTTTGTCTTTGAATGTCAATGAGTGACGTCTGTGTTTTATGCTCCTGCGAGAAAGTTGAACTGTTGTTGAATGAAACAAGGCTAACATGGCCAAAGAATGTGTTTATTAATGTAAAACAAGCTCGAACAAAGAACTTTTGAAAGAACATATTATCGATCACTTTCAACCATACCTTAGACTGTTTCCAAAGAAAAAAAAGAAGAGACTAAGAGAGAGAGAACAAGAGCTGAAGGGACGGGTGAAGAAGTAAACTTCATGACAAAGTGTTATTTTCTTATTTAAAAAAAAAAAAAAGGATGAATGTGACATAAGCTAAATGATATTAGATTTTGGATGGTGGTGCTTGTACTCAGAGGTGAACTATTTTTTGATTCCTCCTCCACATTTTTAGTCTTCCACGTTCTCTCTATTTGGCCGTCACTTTCCTGATCCTGTACACTTAAAACTTCTTTTAGTTTCAGTAGCTTACAGGAAGAGCAACACAATAAATCCAGTCCATTTCACATCCTGTTTTTTCACCTTTTGAATACACTTCGATCCATCTGTGTGGAAAGAGAAATAGATGCAGTTTCAGCAGAAAAACTTTAAAACGGTGGTTGTGCCTTTCTTAGTTGGGGTGGGGGGGCGAAGTACAGAGAGTCTGATCAGTTACTTCAAATTACTGCAGAACAAACGTGTCTCAATCTTCAGATACTGCAGGAAACCTCTGCTGTCGAGACAGTCTGTCAGCTATTAATCATTTACTGTATTCAACACTGAATCCCTTCAACCTGATCTGCAGCTTGGAGTGTTTGTACGTGAATGTAAGTGTGTCTGTGTGCTCGTACACTTCACTGATTGCAACAAATCTGTTGATTTACACTGTAAAGATACTTTACTTTTACTCTCCTTGCACATGTTTTTGTTTTAATTGATGATTATACTATTATTCTGTACTTATAAATATATTTCATATCCTTTCAGCACATCTGAAGCCAATTTTTTTTTTTTTTTCTCGACCTCTACGGTAAATGCACTCACATGTGTCAGACTGAAAGTCGGTCTTGATTGTACCACCTCCTGTCTAAACATGTCAGTCAGTACAGGCTTGATATGAGGTTTCGAACATATGCAAATATACTGTGCAGACTATTTAAAACACAGACATGCGTTTGTTTCAAAGGAGCCCCTTTCCACTGTAGGTTCTAGAAAAAACAAGTTTGGGCAAGTGGTGACTCAGTTAGTATGCATGTGCATGTGTACACAACAGAAACAGCAGACCCTAAAAAGGCCACAAAAAATCATAGAAATCCACAATAAAACTAAGAAATTCAGATAAGAATTTTTAGTTTCCCATGATAAAAGACATCTTTATTATGCTGTTGCCACCAGTGTAACTCCGATTACTCTTAGTGTTAAATATTAACGTGATCGTTACTATGTTAAAACTGCTTCCAGATTCTGGGTACAATAAAAGCTCAGGGACAGATTCAGTGGAACTACTACTGTTACCAAACAGTCACCAACACCATAAACAAGGTGCACAGTGCTATGTAGTCTCAATAAAAGGAAGTTAATATGAAATATATTCATATCTGGTTACTATTTACCAACCTACTATATGTAAATCCTTCCAATAAATGCCACTAAAACAATTACATAATAAATCAAAAAAAAAAAAAAAGAATCTTGTCCTGCAATAATATCTCGTTCAGATCTTGATAACCACTATTTGCACTTCCAGTTACTCGTTTTTTTCTGTGTTCTTACACATCCCCTCAAAGTCCTGAGCAGAATAACAGGAGTATATGATTACACTCAGAGCCCCCAGCAAGATCTTTTTCTCCTCGCATTCCTAAGCCTGTTTGAGGTCCCCTGGGCGCACCTTTTAATTAACCAGTGGCTCAAGTCAGATCTGCGTCTCTAACAGAAACATTTTAAACTAACAAATAAACCATGATCATTGGTAAATTTGGTCAATTTAAGTGAATGCAGTGGGCTGTTCATTTTCATCACAATAAAGCTGCCAGCTTGTGACAAATTGTAGTACAGAACAAAACACTGCAGTGACGACTTTCACAAATGTTAAAATTCCTCAGCTCCATCCATCAATTGGAGCAGTGAAGTTGAAGCCACTGCAGTGTCAAGCTCCACCCTGCTGAGGTGTCCCAACTCCATACTACAAACTTATCTAAGGCTTCAACTACTGAGTATTTCCCCTATTAATCATTTAGTCCATGAAATGTTTTTAAAAAAATAGTGGCTAAAATGGCATTCACGATTTCTCAGAGGTCCCGGTGATGTATTAAATTTTGTTTGACTAACAATCCGAAACATCAAGATATGAAATTCAGTGTCATATATGGCAAAGAAAAACAACATGATGTCACATTTATGAAACTAGAACCAGAAAATGGTCGGCAGTGTCACAGTGAAGAATTACTGAAACCATCAAATTAATCAGTTATCAAAAGAGTTGCAAATTAATTTTCTGTTGATCGGCTAACTTAAAATTACATTTATAGAACATCGTTTTTGCATTCTGTATACAAAGCCTTATTAACAGGTGCGTTGCATCATTAACAAACCATGAAAGAACCAAAGAGTCCCACATACTTCACTTGTATTCCGGTTTTGCTCCTCAGACTTCTATCAGGTATGATCCAGTTTATATAATTTACGTGAATGCCAAATAAGAGTAAGCAAAACGTCTTTCTTAAGATCAAAAACTTTTTTGTTTTCCAACATTTTCCAGGAGCTGTCACACAATGATTCACCATTTTTTTCAATTTTTTAATTTTTTTATTGCAGCAGTGAGAAATGGCTCCATTGTGTATGTTGCATTGTGGGGCAATAATTAACATTAAAAGAGTACTCACAGATTGAAGCATTTTTCTAATATGCAATATGGACTCGCAAAACATCCATCTGTTTGATTCTGGCCTATTTTACACATACTGTTGTCTCTCATGTTCCACAATGACTGTGTGTTTCTTAAGGCAACAATGAATTGAAGCTGCTGACACTGCAACAGCTCCAGAAAAAACGACCCTGACCTTTGACTTCCCTGTGGAGGAGGACAAGACAAAAGACTTTCCATACAGGGATCAACAAAAGATTCTTATTGTCATTAATAATACTGTAATTAATACTGTTAATCTGTCATCTTTCACTCTGATCTGTGTGCTTTAAACATGCAGCTCATGTCTTGAGCCAAACCAAACACTGGCTGAATGGAGATTTCCACAAAGCAGCAACAAAGAGAGTCAAGTTCTTCACATAACACCGAGACACACCTTCCTCTGCTAATGAGACTGATCAACAGGTAAACTGCCTGACTGCTTAATAAGTTGCCGCACCCTGCAGACCACCAAAACCAGCCTCACTGAGGCACCATACAGCTAATCTGTAATGATCTCCTGGATGTTTAAATGGATTTTTTTTAAATCTACATAACCCTTGACTGAGTTGCCCTGCCCAGCTCATGTGTGTGCTCCTGTGTTAGAGGCTCAGTAGTCAGGCAGTGTCGTAACAGCTCAGGATTTGTAGTTTTGTTTGTGTGTGTGTGTGCATGCTCACCTGTAACAGAATGAATAGGGCACACATATCTATTCAGAAGCTTCTTGTGTGACAGTGTTTGAAACTCTGCATCTGTGAGCAGATTTTCTTAATTCTGTGTGTGTGTGTGTGTGTGTGTGTGTGTGTGTGTGTGTGTGTGTGTGTGTGTGTGTGTGTGTGTGTGTGTGTGTGTGTGTGTGTGTGTGTGTGTTTATGTGTGTGTTTATGTGTGTGTTTATGTGTCTCACTGCCAGGCCGAACAGACTGCCAGGGGTTATGCCGTTGCCCGGAGCTTTGTTTTATTTGATTTGGCATCTGTTTAAACTTCCACACTCCACCTCAGCCCTGCCCTGCACTGCACTGCCCTGAGCTGAGCTGTATCCTCTTACAACAACTCTGACTTCTAAACACACTGTATGTGCCTGACAGATGGAATGATGAAGATGTGATCATTACATATTAATCCTGAGGGCAGTATATGTGTGAGATATCAGAGGTTATCAAGCTCCACATCTGCCGGAAACAATTACACCTGCTGTGGCTTTATCAACTCACCTTTACATGCCAACAAATGCCAATTTCACACTTTTATGTGGCGTATAAAGTAATTCAGGTGCATGTAATCATTAATGATGCTTTGTTCAAAGACACGCAACAGCACATCAGGTGCTGAGATGAGAGTGCACTGGCCAGTACAAAAGGTCAAACAGCCTCAGTAACAGCTCATAAAGCTGTGCCACAGCACTAAATCATGATAAGCAGCTACTTTACCTGAAGTATCAAGATAATTCAAAGTGATGGAAGCCATAAATTCAGCTCCTGATTATCCTGGACCTGTTGACATTACGTTTTCAATGGCTCTGAGGCTGCTACCTTTAGCATCAGTATTAGTTTTTTAATCTTTAAAACACTAATCTGCTTTTTTCCCGTTTTAAGATTAAACATGCAAAAAAACAGGATCACTCATTCTGCACAGAAAGAATGTATTTTATATTAAAGTTTCAACAAAAGGGATATTATGCAGAAATAGAATAATATGTTTTATTGTTTTGCAAAAAGTAGACAGTCCACAGATTGAATCAGACACATTAAAAACAAGGTCAAATGTATGCATTTTAAAGCATACAGTAGATCCAGTAGAATGACAGAATTGAAAGCTGTTAAATCTTTTTTGGCCGCAGCAGGTTGTGTAAAGTTCAATAGCATAATCTTTGACCTCTATACAAAGGTTCACCATAATCACCAATTTATTTGGGATGTAAATGAAAGTCAATACCTTTTTATTTTAAATTGAAATTTATTTCAGTCTGCAAATATTTACACACACAAATGTGCAAAGAAGAATAAAAACCTAGAAAATCAGTACAGTATAGAGGTGTTCGGACACGTGTCATGTAGCGACAGAATCTTTGGTCCAGTTCCGGTCTTGGACCCTTGTTGCACATCACACCCCCCTCTCAGATCCTGTATTTCTTGTTTTGTGTATAATGTAAGCTGTCTGGTAAAGATAGAGCACGCAGGTACTTATTATAATCATACCAATATCACAATAAAGATTACATTATTCCTATCGTACTAATTGCACACAGCTTTATATTTGTTCTTTAAGCATACTCTGTGCTACAGGTTTTCAGTTTGTCACTACAGCTGTTCCATAAATGCAAATTCAGCCCTCAGGACAGTAAACCCTGTCCTATGTGTATCCTCGGCATTTTCAAGCACGCTGTCTCTGTGAATCCTTTGAACATTTGCATATTATCACTCAAGAGTGTACACAATGTTATACAACAGTTTATTTTCCCACTAATTCCTACAGAAAAATTACACAGCACACCTACACACCAAACCTACATACACAACATTACTATACTTAAACATATTAAATTACATTATTATCTTTTACTGTACATTAGCCTTTTTAGCACACTCATACAAGTATGTCAATTTGCATTTCGCACATATTATTATGTGAAAAATGTAATTAATATTGCCCCCAACCCCCTGATTCAATTAAAATATAGTCATTTTTTGTACATAATTGAAGAGCCATTGTTTCACATGTAAACATCCCCATTTCTGTCATTCAAGCATTTAAATGTGTCTCCCTTTAAAGATCCAATTATCTAATAATAACAGTTTGTGAATTTGTAAAATATTTCTTTTGACAGATTGTTCTGTCAGTACGTGTCATTCAGCCATAGTTTATAGACGAGGAACTGATTATAAAGAAAACCAACAGGTCTTTTTCAAAAAAATGCCAAATTCTTGGCACGGAAATTGCACATATATCCGTCCCTGTGCATTTCAACATCACTGTCTGCGTAAGCTTGTGTGTGTGTGTGTGTGTGTGTGTGTGTGTGTGTGTGTGTGTGTGTGTGTGTGTGTGTGTGTGTGTGTGTGTGTTTCATCATACCAGCCAGACGTTGCAGTTCTATGAGGGGCCGTTTAGGAAATAATTCATAGTTGCTCTCACTTGTTACGTCATACTCTCTTACAAACACTAGTATAGTCACGCACACATACTATCATACTCTCTCACATACACTACTATAGTCACACACACTTACTACTATAGTTACACACACACACACACACACACTTACTATCATACTCTCTCACATACACTACTATAGTCACACACACTTACTATCATACTCTCTCACATACACTACTATAGTCACACACACTTACTATCATACTCTCTCACATATACTACTATAGTCACACACACTTACTATCATACTCTCTCACATATACTACTATAGTCACACACACTTACTATCATACTCTCTCACATACACTACTATAGTCACACACACTTACTATCATACTCTCTCACATACACTACTATAGTCACACACACATACTATCATACTCTCTTACACGCTATTATGGATGGAACAACATGATAGTGAATGTATGAGCGAATAATATGCGATGTGTGCGAGTATAGTAGTATGTGTGAGAGAGTTTGATTGAAAAGGAAGTCAACTTGAATTCCCAGTTTTCTGATTGGCTCATCGCGGATGTAGGTACCGGATGTCCTACTTTCCAGCAGGATCTCAAGGACAATGTCCCGCCTCCTCTAAGATGATGAATTTGCATGGATGCTAACATCTGAAAATGGTCGACCCGGGACCGTGTCAATGAGGCAATTGGACTTTTAAATAACATTTTAACTGGTTCCAATGTGATAACCACAATGTCGGAAATTTCGAACCGTAATCAACAGCCCTCACATAGCGCGGTCGATGAGGAAATGCGGCGCAAATGACATTGCTTCAACTGTTAATATGAAAATAACTATTGCTTAAATATTTTTTTCTCCTCCCAGAGCTGTGCACCAATCAAGGAATGAGGCTTTATAGTATTTCCTGTTCAAACAAACTAACTTCCTGTTTTAGTAATTTTGAGTATAATAGTGTATGTGAGAGAGTATGATAGTAAGTGTGTGTGACTATAGTAGTGTATGTGAGAGAGTATGATAGTAAGTGTGTGTGACTATAGTAGTGTATGTGAGAGAGTATGATAGTAAGTGTGTGTTACTATAGTAGTGTATGTGAGAGAGTATGATAATAAGTGTGTGTGACTATAGTAGTGTATGTGAGAGAGTATGATAGTAAGTGTGTGTGACTATAGTAGTGTATGTGAGAGAGTATGATAGTAAGTGTGTGTGACTATAGTAGTGTATGTGAGAGAGTATGATAGTAAGTGTGTGTTACTATAGTAGTGTATGTGAGAGAGTATGATAGTAAGTGTGTGTGACTATAGTAGTGTATGTGAGAGAGTATGATAGTAAGTGTGTGTGACTATAGTAGTGTATGTGAGAGAGTATGATAGTAAGTGTGTGTGACTATAGTAGTGTATGTGAGAGAGTATGATAGTAAGTGTGTGTGACTATAGTAGTGTATGTGAGAGAGTATGATAGTAAGTGTGTGTGACTATAGTAGTGTATGTGAGAGAGTATGATAGTAAGTGTGTGTGACTATAGTAGTGTATGTGAGAGAGTATGATAGTAAGTGTGTGTGACTATAGTAGTGTATGTGAGAGAGTATGATAGTAAGTGTGTGTGTGTGTGTAACTATAGTAGTAAGTGTGTGTGACTATAGTAGTGTATGTGAGAGAGTATGATAGTAAGTGTGTGTGTGTGTGTAACTATAGTAGTAAGTGTGTGTGACTATAGTAGTGTATGTGAGAGAGTATGATAGTATGTGTGCGTGACTATACTAGTGTTTGTAAGAGAGTATGATGTAACATGTGAGAGCAACTATGAATTATTTCCTAAACGGCCCCTCATACAGTTCCACATGTCCAAACTGCTAGTTAACACGTCACCATTGTTCAATGGAATATGCATTCCTCTTTAATCCCACTGAATTTAACTTGTAGTGTGTAAATGTGTGTGCACATTTGATTGACACGACACAATTGGCGGA